>NC_142119.1:6825000-6985000 GCF_056152115.1 Neolamprologus brichardi | reverse complement strand
GAGGCGACATTTAAGAAATTTAAGAAATGTGTTATTGTAGGGTCTACCTTACAATATAAAGCACCTTGAGGCGACTGATGTTGTGATTTGGTGCTGTTTAAATAAAATAAAATTGAATTGATGTCATTTAGTGTTATATATTTATGAGTCACTCATCTCAAATCATCACATAGACTGTATTCTGCTCGGCCACCTCTGATTTACCTGAAAATTGTACAGTATAGATATAATGGTTGCTGATGAGTTTTTGCTTCATATATCAAATACTTAATCAAGATATTTACCTTTTTTTTTAAATGTCCATCAATCCAGTCTCAGGTCTTTGTTTTCATACTGAGCTAATATTTGAACATGAATATCTTACATGGAGAAAAGAATAAAACCGATGATGTAAAGTTTCCTGAAATTCTACTAAAACTGACAGGAGGAGGCTGGTGTAGTGTTTGTGAATAGGAAATCGTTGCATTTCAGAGTGGCAGCACGGTGGCACGGTGGTTAGCAATGTTGCCGCACAGCAAGAAGGTCCTGAGTTCAATTCCACCATCAGGTCTTTCTGTGTGGAGTTTGCATGTTCTCCCCGTGTTTGCGTGGGTTCCCTCCGGGTACTCCGGCTTCCTCCCACCGTCCAAAGACATGCAGCTTGTGGGGATAGGTTAATTGGATAATCCAAATTGTCACTAGGTGTGAATGTGCAAATGAATGTGAGTGCGAATGGTTGTCTGTCCTTGTGTGTTGGCCCTGCGACAGACTGGCGACCTGTCCAGGGTGTACCCCGCCTCTCGCCCTATGACACCTGGGATAGGCTCCAGCGCCCTCGCGACCTTGAAATGGATAAGCGGAAGTGAATGGATGGATGGATGGATTTCAGAGTAATTCAAAATAAAAGATGCAGAGTACTTTTTGACATTAAATTCTTCGTCACAAAAATGAAGAAGGAAAAACTTTTCATTCAGTTTCTGAGTTGGATCGGCAAATATGACAAATTGTAAAAAAAAATTAAAAAAAATCTGTTTTTTGTAAGTTGAAGAAAATTCTGGAGTTTCCAGATGGTGCTCTAATTATAACTGAGAAAATAATTTTGTTAAATATATGCATGTTTTTTCATATTGGGAGCCACTCTGTAGGCGTTCAAACAGCCTCAGAGGAGTCTCATAATTCAGGTTTCAAATACAGTATTAAAAGCACGACATGCTAGAGGCGGGCTGACCATTCACACAATAAAAACATCTCAGAATCTCAGACTAACATTTCTGACTTATGAGAAAACTCGAATCTGTTTATTGAACTTTCTGACAAATTAAGTTAATTATCAGTTTGTACATATGAATTTTAATGTGTATCATTTTGCCTAAATGTGGCATTTTTGTAAGATTTATTCTGGGTTTACAGAAAACACACTGATGAAGAAATCTCCAAAACACACTCAAACTCATGTACTGAGTGTGATACAGTTGGCAGTACAGGGTTAGCATCCATACATCCCACAGTTATGCTCATTATTTTCCAATAAGAGTCTCTTACTCTGTTTGTTATGTTGGCATATCTGTTTGCAATAATCATCTAAAGCCTCGTTTCCTTTTGCTTTTGTTTTCTGTGTGCATGTTTGTGTGTGTGTGTGTGTGTGTGTGTGTGTGTGTGTGTGTGTGTGTGTGGCAGTATGGACCGGATCCAGCAGCTGAGACGAGAATACCAGCAAGCTAGAAGAGAAGGAATGGTGCCGCCATATGAAGAGTTGGATCCACGACGCAGAGGCCATGAAAACGACCCACACAGGGTAAGCAGCACAGTGACGCTCACACACACACACACACACACACAGAGAGAGAGATCACAGTGCTGTGTTTGTAAGGTTTCTTATTCTCTATCAGAATGATCACTGCTTTTATTGCGCCTGTCAAGTGATGAAGGCCCTTTAGCTGTCAGTCGCAAGGTGCTCTTTGACGTGAACGGCTCCCGTGGGCATTGAGCCGATGGGACTGATATGATCCACTTTTCATGAGGATGACACACACGGAGGAGATAAGTAGAGGTTTTATGCGCTTGTCGTTGTGTTTTTCAAATCACAAATTCACATCCAGTCACAATCACATCTGCGCTCAGATTGGCTGAGTCACGCTGGAAGACGCTGAGGAGCACGTCTGCGATGCCGTAATAATGTTAAATTATTAATGTGCTAACAAGAACTCGCCTCCCACGTTAGCACCAGGTGTCACCCTGCAATGACTGTGCTCGCCACCGTTGCAAATGAAGCGCATGCAAATATGTTGTGGACTGAACAAAGCTGCTGGTTTAGCACATCGACGATACGGTTCTGCTTTCTTTCCTGCTCCTTTAGGTCCTCGTGCAGTAACTGTCTGATTATACAGGTGCTGCAAGTTTGAACAGTTTAACAAAAAAAGTAATAATTTTGAACCTGCAAAATCAGCTGCATGTTTCAAATGAAAGAGGCCTAAATGAGTAGATTATTTTAACTAATACTCACAACTAATGTCTGGATGAGTAAACCTGAGATCCCAGAGTGAGCTCAGTGGATCGCGTCCCCGACTGCTGTTACTAACATACAGAAACACGACGCACAGAGTGGGAAACAAGCCAGAGGCCCGTCGCTGGACTCTGAGGAAAGAAACGGTTTCCTTCTTCACCGAGGAGCTGAAATTAATCTGCTATAACAAACGGATAGGTTTATTGCAGCAATCACAGTTTAACTGCCGTACCGTGAACTCCTCGAGTCTGCTCATTGAGCCCGAGTCAGAAGCTTTACTTCTGTGTACACAGACGCTGTCAACATTCATTACAGCCAGCTTAAAACATAAAAAGGATAATTAATACATGCACTCGGGCTGGGCGATGTCACGACTATGAGGTGACACATTAACCACATCTGCGTGTGGGTGTGTGCGTGGGAAAATGTAAAGATCCGGGCGGTATTGCGTTTGGCACCGTTCCCTATGGGCGGCGCGGCGCTGCAGTGGTTGGCGGCGCTGCAGTGGTTGGCGGCCTCACAGCCAGAGAGGTTTGAACCTGCTCATCATCCGTGGCCTCTCTCCCCGGAGTGTGCATTCTTCTCGCTGTGCCTGTTTTCCAGTCCGTTTGCAGCTTTAGCTGGACAGACGCTTTAGGAAATGCACGGGTGGATCATTTGGAACAAAAACAAGCTGATAATAAAAGTTTGTTTTAAAGTTATTTTTTAGAAATCTGTGACTTTTTAAAGTAATGAAATTACCATGATTGATTAGGAATTTGATTACCTGTGTCACTGCATCTAAACAGCTTGCTTATCCAGACTTATACTCGGCTCCCGCTTTAATTCACATCTAAAAGTAATTTGGTTTGTGACCCGCCGGGGGCAATCGTCTTTCCCCTCCGATCGATAGCCTCGCATTACACTCTTCCCTGCCTCCAAATAAGAAAACTTTGTCGCCGTTTATATAGCAGACGTGAGAGCAATTAGCATGCTTCAGAGGTGCAAATGAAGTTTGAAGTGTGAAAGTTGGAAGGAAGACGAGTAGCGGTTGCCACGGCACCTAACGAGCCCCTCTCATTACGGATGATGCATTTATTAATTAAAGCATAGGCGATTATTTACCTGACTGGCTCTCTGTCGCAAGGTTGGGGAGAGAAGTAATGCTTATGGAGGCGAGCTGGTGGCTAATTCAGCTCCACTTCTCTTGGTTTGTTTTTCTTCTTCTGATGTGTGTTTTTATAGGATTGGCTGAGTGGCTTTGAGAAGTAAACAAAATGAAAAGTAAAGTGTGGAGCGACCGAGACCAAAAACACTGATAAAGGCAGAGAGAGAGAGAGAGAGTGCCCATCTTGCATTTTTGCCACAGTGGGCTCGACGTGTTTCCTCTTCTCCTTTTCCCCCCTATGGCTCCATTACCATTTCACTGATTCATGGTTATGGGTTAGCTGTCTCCGCTAGCAAAATTATGTTTTGCTAAAAACAATTATCAAGCAACAAAAGCCACACCACAACTGTGTTTCCAAGTGAGCGCAGTGTGTGTGTGTGTGTGTTTTGGAAGACAACAACAGACTTTCTCCCTAAGGAGACGGGGAACTAAATCAACAGGGCGCTGTTGTGTTGTCCCACACACACACATTTACACACAGTTATTCACACAGAGTACTGTACACAAGCCAATTGTTATGGTGGGTGGTGTGACACCGACTTTATTATTAGATTAAATTATAATGAGCAACCATCAGATAGTTTTGCCGTACTTTGGGTTTACATATGCGTGCTCATTTACAGTCAGTCGTTTAATTACTAATGTTGTTTTGTTATGTGAGGCAGAACGAAACGACCTCAGGTTTCAAATTTAAATCTGCCTACTCACCGAGCTGGTTTGTTTTCCTACCGCTGTAACCTCATCACCCTATGAGGTTATTTTTGTGCCGCTATTCTGAGCGCACGTAAAAAAAATTGAGCGCAAGTAAAAAAAAAAGTTTGCAGGTGCACGTGTTGCATTTTGAGGAGAAATTTATTTTGAGCGAAGAAAAGCTGAATTTGAGTGAACAAAATTCATTGCTGCGTGCAAAAAATGTATTTCAGTGTTTGCTATTATCCACACACACACACAACAGCAGCCCATCTCGCTCAGTTTTTGCATTTGCGCTCGCTCGCAATGTGTTGCTCGCGCTCTCAACATTTCTGCCCGTGCGCTCAACTCTTTGTGAACGCCGTTATATTTGTGCCACGAAACCAGCCAATCACAGACTTGGATGCAAAAATATCTGATTGGCTGTTCTGGTCTCCAATCAGCTCGAAATGACGAAATGCAATATCCCAGAATCCATTTGGTCCAAAACTCAAACGAGGCAGTGGCGGAGTTTGAAATATTACTCTTTCTGGGTCACAAAATAAACTTTAAAGATATTTTCATGCGAGAATGGTGCTGTGTAAACTTCTGATACCTGCTCGATTCATCAAGACATCACATATTTGCATAAGTGCCCTAACGTTTTCGGAGATGCCTGTTGATGGAGTCCATCAGCAAATAGTTTCAATTCACAGGTGCAGCAATTCTTTAACACTCGCATGTAAATTCTGCAGATTTCATTTTTGTGTCAAGGTCAGACCAAAATCAGTAACGACTTCATAAATACCCACAAGTTTTTATGGATCATCTTCAATCTTCACAACAACACATTTGGCTTAGGGGGACACGAGTACCTTTGTTGGCTAGGTTAGCACCTTCATTGTTAGCGTCTAGGGTCAAAGTTGACCTTGAAAAAAAACATATGGAGTAATATGTCATATGAAAGGGGATGAGGAGAGCTGTACAACAGACTTTTTATTTTTCCAATACAACGCCCTATGATGGCACAATCACACCATAACATCAAATATGAAGTTTTAGTTTCACCCTTGTCCTTCGGAGTGTGTTTGCTGTGTAACAGAGGAAATACTGACAGCTGTCACTGCTTTAATGATAACAAACTGTTGGATTATAAGACAAGCTGTGACTCCTCTGCGCTCCCAATAAAGCAGCTTATTGTAAAGCATCACTGCTTTAAAAGTGACCAATCACTTTTGACGTAAATATAATTTATATAAAGGTCCGATCCTTCATTTAGAGGCAAACGGGAGACAGGAGATGTCGGCAGGATGGCCTCTGTGACCTGTGATGTATCGTGGATTTAATCCACGCTTTGGAAACGTGCTGTAACATTTTTAAACCACCTGTAAATTTAACATGTAGCCAGTGCAGCTGAGCTGAAACAGCAGCGATGTGAGAAAGAGTGGGTGTGGACAGGCCTGATAAGGGGGTGGATGACAGTCTGCAGTCCTTCCTGTATTCTGATATTTTTTATATTTATATTAGAAAAGGGCACAGCCTCTGCTGGTTTGATGCTCGTTTATCACAATAATCTCGTGCTTTGTCCATTCTGTGGTTCTAAACATAGTATTAATTTATTTCCATATTCTTATAAATGTTATTCATGACTATGAGGTAAAATGAAGAAAAATCTTCTGCTGACCTTTTCCCCTCAAACAAACACACTGATTCGTTTATCTGCACAAATTTGTATCTTTGTCGCCGTTTCTGTTTCTTCCTTCTCGTTCGTGTAACTTCTAAAATTGTCCGTTTCCTGCCGATCGTCCCCGCCGTGCCGGTGCAGATGTGCTTCCTGAAGCTTGACATTTGCAGAAGTTTGTGCTAAATTTGACAAAGTCCTCTATTTCCTGCACTCCCTGAAAATGCCTGTCGAATTCTGTAACCGCTGAGCTCATCCACTTCTCTGATGATGACTCTATCCTCTTCGTCACAGTTGCTAGGCAATGCGGTTCACTTGCATTTGCCTTTTTAATGCCGTGTTCGTTGCGCCGACTTGACAGGCTCTAAATGGTTTGAGTTGCAGCTGTAGTTGCATTCTTGTGTGCGAGCTGAACTTCAGCTTCATCTTATTAACCGTGCTGGGGCGGAGGGAGTCGTCCACTCTGGATTTGGGGTATTTTGAGGTCTGTTGGTGTTAAAGTGTTTTTTTGCCAGAACAGCAGATCAATTTTCTGCCTTTGATCAAACCGAACAACAAGTCCTGTTATCGGTTAGACGTTTAGCTTCTTTGTAGTTTTATTTCTTTACTTTCCTCTGAATAGAATTAGTTGCAGGTAATATTTAAAGGAGAGGTCACTGTTACCTTTAAGAGCTTCAGCGAGACACATGGAGCAGATTCAGTTTTATTGTTATTGGCAGCGAAGATCAAAAGTGAAAAAAGCTCATGAAAAATTGCTCATCTATGCTGCCTCTGAATGTTGCATGTGTATAATAGGACTTTTTATCATATCCTGTTGATGCAGCCCGAGTTCCCTCTACTCTTAGAACCATGTCCGGTCCTGTACATAGACAGGGGCGTCTGTGTGGGTGTGGGTGTGGGAGAGCGTGTTTTGTGCGATTGTTTGTCTTTTTTGGTTCAAGGTTCCAGTCCTCTGAACTGCCTCCAGTATTTTCTCCAACCTCGTCAGAAAAAGGCGCGCCATTGTGTGATTCACAGTAGAATTTGGGAAAATCCCAGCGCAGTAATTCCCAGAACCTTTCCCACATAAAAACACATCTTGTTTTTTGGCCCATTCTATGTTCACTCTGTCTGCCGCTTTCTCACTTTTACTTATTTGTCTGACACCTCGACTCTGTTTGCAGCGGCATACGCAGGTTTGTAGCGTCAGGTGGGAATTAAACCCACCGTCCATTTCAAAGAAATCAGGAAGATTTGGGCAGTTTGGGGTTTTCCCCACATTTAACCTCCAAGTTATCCTGAGCCTGTCCTTAGCAGACAGAAGCTTTAAACAGGTCACACACGCTGGGACATAGACACACATTAACAACCTTTTCACCGTGTTAAGACACTTTAATGGCACGATGTGGGAAAATGTGTCACGTTAGTCACGAGTTTCAGACGCCTGACTAACATAAACACAGTTTCCCTGCTGTGGAGGCAGCGTGAACAGAGCATGTTAGTGAAATACTTCCTCCCTTGTTTAAAGTGTTAATAACAGATCTCTGCTTTCACACGTAAACCTTTATAAATCCCAGTGTCACATTTCAGTGTCTGGTGTTCATCTGTGATCCAGGTCCATCAAGAAGCCCTGCAGTCAGGCACCAGTCGCCCTGTTACATGTTCAAGTCACCCAGGTTATTATAGGAAACTAACCTAGATGAGAAAATATTCTAGTTGACTAAAATAAAAGTTACATAGAAGAGTAGAGAGCGAGTGGTGTTAAATGACTCACCTTAGTTGTAGAAATCTCTGCCATGTTTTTATTGTAACATCTGTACCAGTTTTCTTAACCCTTTAAAACTGGTCGGAGCGGGCACGCTCTGTTTTGCGTAACTATTTTTAAATCCCTGTAGCTCTGCAACCACGTAAGCTAGCGCAATAATTTTTTTTGCATATGAAACCAGAGGAGTTGTACTTACATCTTATGCCATCAGCTTGGTCCAGGTCACGGTTTCCTTCCACATACAGCTTGGCAAAAACTGCATAAAAAGCACTTGCAGCAACAAAAACATAATATTCCAGAAACACGCTTTGCCGATCCGATCAGCTGTTTGTAACACTTCCTAGTTGGAATAGACGTCAGCGTGAACTTTTGCATGCCCGCCATGACCTGCCTGAAACCAGAAGTGACGTCATTTTTGCAGAAATGTAGTTTTTTACCATCAATTCAATTCAATTCAATTCAATTTTATTTATATAGCGCCAAATCACAACAAAAGTCGCCTCAAGGCGCTTCATAGATACAGAGAAAAACCCAACAATCATATGACCCCCTATGAGCAAGCACTTTGGCGACAGTGGGAAGGAAAAACTCCCTTTTAACTTGAAGAAACCTCCGGCAGAACCAGGCTCAGGGAGGGGCGGCCATCTGCTGCGACCGGTTGGGGTGAGAGAAGGAAGACAGGATAAAGACATGCTGTGGAAGAGAGACAGAGATTAATAACAGATATGATTCAATGCAGAGAGGTCTGTTAACACATAGTGAGTGAGAAAGGTGACTGGAAAGAAAAAACTCAATGCATCATGGGAATCCCCCAGCAGCCTACGTCTATTGCAGCATAACTAAGGGAGGATTCAGGGTCACCTGGTCCAGCCCAAACTATATGCTTTAGCAAAAAGGAAAGTTTTAAGCCTAATCTTAAAAGTAGAGATAGTGTCCATCAGGGCCTCATAAGCCTATGCTGGTGTTTTTAAAAGTTATGTTTGACTTTATGACTTTCTGTGTTGTTTCTGGGATGCTTAGAACTAAAATTGCACTGCTGGAAATAGTTTATTTTGATGCATATGCTGCTTTTTTGCAAATTTGCATTATAATATTTATTTTCGTTTTTCCTGCAGTATATAAAAATTGGTGTATTTCAAAAATAAAACTATGAAGACACTCAAAATAAATTTCCTGCTGTGGGAAACTATTTTGTGCAACTTTTTTGTATTCACAGTTTTGAGGGATAAACCTCTTAAATTTCTCTAACTAGTTTTAACTATGTTAAAAAAACAAAAACGATTTTCAATTTTTTTGTAGTTTATTGCACTTTTTTGCAATTTATGTAATTACTATGCACTTAATGCAGACATATTATTAAACTTGAAATGCTCCCAAAAATGGCACTACAGCATGTAAAAATATAATATAAGCTCTGGCGGACTTGGTTCGATGGTAGGTCTTAAAGGGTTAATCCTCACCTCTGACATACGTCTCCCACACAATAATAATTCAAATGACTAAAACAAACTAAAAAATAAATAACAATTTTTCAATAAATTAAATAAAACCCACTTTTTAAACTGAGCTGAATTAAAAACAAAAACATCAAAAATAAAATAAAAACAAATTATGATAAATGGACTGATTCTGATTTAATGTTTTACTCGAACACTCAAAGCGTTTTACAAAATTTATCTCCAAATGAAGCTTCAGATTCTGGCCTGATGAATATATCACAACCACCAGAATCCAATATCGAGTCCATCGTGTCGTCGCCCTTCAGAATTTTGTGTTTGTCCTTTCACAGTCGTGTCAGGGCATGACTCTGTACTAACACACACACCTTCCCTTTGGGACCTTGAAACACTTAATTTTAGAAATTATAAACAGGAAATGTTCGTGTTTCCTTGAGTGTTGTATAGGAGAACGGGATTAAACCCCAAACCTCTGTTAGTGAGAAAGAACAGCACTAAACCTTGTAGCAGAGAGTCGGCAGGGTTAAGAGAGACGCTCGGAGCTCCTCATCCCTCCTGCATCTTCTTCCTCCTAATATAATTTTCTATCACATTCAGTTCGGTTCATGGCCTTTGCGCATGTTTTCTCTCTAAACCTCAATGTTTCCCATTTTTCCAGTTTAATAAGAGGTGCATCGTTTTTTTTTCTATTAAATATGACATTGAGAAATAAAATGCTCTTGTTGGTGGGTTGAGTTGATCAATAGGTCCATCTATTTAGACTCATCTCTAAGCAATTGGACGCTGTGGAATATGGAAACACAGTTGTGCTGTTCTGCATCCTGACTGAGCCACAGCTAAGTCCTGATACCTGAACGCTGCACTGCTGCTAGCAGACACTGTGATAACTGAAGTAAAGGAGTTTAAGGGGGTGTAGTTTCTACATCTGCACGAATAAATGCACATCAAAAGACATGCACGGAAAATAACGTGCATGTATCGATACCAAAAATCTATATTCAAACACGGGAAAAGACATAAGTAACACATGCAGGCAGTTTCAGGAGCAGTCATGCTATTGCATGCTGCACATAGACACTCTGCCTAGTGCTTATACAGTGGGGCAAAAAAGTATTTAGTCAGCCACCGATTGTGCAAGTTCCCCCACTTAAAATGATGACAGAGGTCAGTAATTTGCACCAGAGGTACACTTCAACTGTGAGAGACAGAATGTGAAAAAAAAATCCATGAATTCACATGGTAGGATTTGTAAAGAATTTATTCGTAAATCAGGGTGGAAAATAAGTATTTGGTCACCTCAAACCAGGAAAATCCCTGGCTCTCACAGACCTGTAACGTCTTCTGTAAGAAGCTTTTCTGTCCCCCACTCGTTACCTGTATGAATGGCACCTGTTTGACCTCATCATCTGTATAAAAGACACCTGTCCACAGCCTCAACCAGTCAGACTCCAAACTCCGCCATGGCCAAGACCAAAGAGCTTTCGAAGGACACCAGGAAAAGAATTGTAGACCTGCACCAGACTGGGAAGAGTGAATCTACAATAGGCAAGCAGCTTGGTGTGAAAAAATCAACTGTGGGAGCAATCATCAGAAAATGGAAGACATACAAGACCACTGATAATCTCCCTCGATCTGGGGCTCCACGCAAGATCTCATCCCGTGGGGTCAAAATGATCATGAGAACGGTGAGCAAAGATCCCAGAACCACACGGGGGGACCTGGTGAATGACCTGCAGAGAGCTGGGACCAAAGTAACAAAGGTCACTATCAGTAACACACTACAACGGCAGGGAATCAAATCCCGCAGTGCCAGACGTGTTCCGCTGCTGAAGCCAGTGCATGTCCAGGCCCGTCTGAAGTTTGCCAGAGAGCACATGGATGATACAGCAGAGGATTGGGAGAATGTCATGTGGTCAGATGAAACCAAAGTAGAACTTTTTGGTATAAACTCAACTCGTCGTGTTTGGAGGAAGAAGAATACTGAGTTGCATCCCAAGAACACCATACCTACTGTGAAGCATGGGGGTGGAAACATCATGCTATGGGGCTGTTTTTCTGCCAAGGGGACAGGACGACTGATCCGTGTTAAGGACAGAATGAATGGGGCCAAGTATCGTGAGATTTTGAGCCAAAACCTCTTTCCATCAGTGAGAACTTTGAAGATGAAACGAGGCTGGGTCTTCCAACATGACAATGATCCAAAACACACCGCCCGGGCAACAAAGGAGTGGCTCCGTAAGAAGCATTTGAAAGTCCTGGAGTGGCCTAGCCAGTCTCCAGACCTCAACCCCATAGAAAATCTGTGGCGGGAGTTGAAAGTCCGTGTTGCTCGGCGACAGCCCCAAAACGTCACTGCTCTTGAGAAGATCTGCATGGAGGAATGGGCCAAAATACCAGCTACTGTGTGTGCAAACCTGGTAAAGACCTATAGTAAACGTTTGACCTCTGTTATTGCCAACAAAGGTTATGTTACAAAGTATTGAGTTGTATTTTTGTTATTGACCAAATACTTATTTTCCACCCTGATTTACGAATAAATTCTTTACAAATCCTACCATGTGAATTCATGGATTTTTTTTTCACATTCTGTCTCTCACAGTTGAAGTGTACCTCTGGTGCAAATTACTGACCTCTGTCATCATTTTAAGTGGGGGAACTTGCACAATCGGTGGCTGACTAAATACTTTTTTGCCCCACTGTATTAAAACCACAGGTGGTTTTCTCTTGGAAAAACACATAAAACCCATTGCACAGTTCATATTCTCTAATGTTCTCTCTCCGCAGCCTTAATATAATAAAGTTATATTAAATTGCAGCTCAGTTATATGAGACAGTCTCTTTGTCACTGAGTACTTTCCCCGTGCTGTGCATTTTTGCAGAAAAGGTCTTTTATTTACTTCACTGACAGATTCAAGCAAGAATTGAACCGCTTATAAATTTCACCCATTGCACAAATTGGATAAAGTTTAGTGTTTGGCATCTCTGGAGTAAAGAAATGTAAATTAATAATCTGACACATCAGCATTATTCCAGAAACAGCGTGGTAAGACCTGCAGTCCTTTGTTGGCTTCGCTGAATACAGAACTGGCTGACTGGCTGCATAAAGAAATGAATGCTAATAAAGGGGATGCATGTGTCAGGCTGCTCGCACAAGCTGCTCTGCAAAGGTTGTGTGAGACGCACAACATCCCAGCCAATAGCACGTGATTGCACACGTCCATCCACAGTCACAGTGTGCAGACAGATGCAGTCAGAGATGTTTCCTATGTGATCACAAGACTGAGCCCAGTGCTGATTCTCACTCAGGCCTTATAAGGAAAAGTAGACCGTTGGAACAGCACAAATGTGCTGAATGTAATGGAACGGAAAGGAAACTGGGATTTCACCGATGGCCCAGAACAACTGTTGGATGGAAAGAAGGAAGAAAAATGACAGAAACAATAAGACGAGAGAGACAAAGTGTCTGCAGAGCAGACGTTCTACATTACTGAGCAAGATTTGACTTCACACTTCTGTAAAACAGAAGGTCAAAGACAGCCCACTTACTGTGATTGTTCCTAACCAGGACTTCCTGCTGAGTATCGAACCTTTACATCATTTATAATACTTGGAGACTTGTCCTTTAAGAAAACTACTTTCATTTTGGTGATAAGCCTCAGTATGTATAGTGTGCCGTGTTCACTGCCCGATGAGAAAGAAAATGAAGGTCAGTCGGTCAGAGTGCAAAGAGTTACTGGCTAATGTGAGAGCAGAGACATGTTACATCCCCAAAAATGTGAGCAGGAACTACAAAAATGGCGGACTGAACACAGACAAGTTGTTTGCAACACGTTTGCATGTGCATGTAACAGAGTTACTTGTGTGCTGCCTCAGTCACTATCCTGAGAAGTCTGTGGGGTCAACATGAGCAGATGTCCAGATTCTGATTTGTGGGAAGCGCTTTGCTAACCTTTACATTCGTAGTTTTGTCTTGGTTGCTCTCTCACTGCTGTGCATCTGTGTTGATGAATGGTGTCCATGTCCAGTAGCAGGTCAAGAGGTTACATGTCAGACAAGATGAGATCAGTGTCAGCTCAGTGGACTCACACACACACACACTCTCACACACACACACTCTCACACACACACACACACACACACTGTCTCAGTGAATAATAGAGATGCTCTCATGTTCAGGCAGTCATTGTTCGCCTTTCTCTCTTACGCTGTTTCGGTCTCTCCTCAGTCCCCATGGACCACTTTGTCGTTGAGCTAAGCTGCTGCTCACACACTGAGTCATGAGGTCATCTTAGGCAAGGTTTGGTGGTTATGACAGGCTGAAGCAATTAACGGCTGACTTATTGTCAGAGATTTGGAGCCATTAACAGCTAAATCATTCACAGTGACTGACCAAGAGAGAGAGAGAGAGTGTGTGTGTGTGTGTGTGTGCTGTTGAGTGGATGAAACCTGAAAAGTGTTTAATGTTTGAAGAATAAGAACGAGGTAAAGATGAAAACTAGCATAAATCTGTTTGCACTGTCATGTTGTAGCACAGAAAGAAAAACAGGGCGTTAATCATAAACCACGATTTAAAGTTAAAAAGTCAGAGTTAGTTCTTCCTCTGAAGTAACGGTCTGCGTGGCTCACACAGCTTACTGCAGTATTGTAATGAAAGACGCTGCAGGACATTAAGCCAAATGCAAAACCACTCAGACTGCTCTGAGCCAAGTCACACAGCCTCCATTTGATTTGGCTGGAAAACAGTCGAAGCAAACCTGGTGTCGATAGAGATCCCACACACACACACACACACACACACCACAGACTGTATATAAATGATTGAAGAAGTCAGTGTGATGTACTCAGTGTTAGCATTTTTCCACCGCCATGTTGGTTTTTGGAGGGTCAAGTGCTAAAGCTTCAGCTACTCCTCGCACGCCTGGAAATCTGCATTTACTGTAAATAATCCTGAACTAGGGTTAAATAAAACACTAATACGGTACTATAATGCTCCCCATTACTGGACACTAACGTTGACTTTAACACGCGGCAGATCTCTTCCTCTTCTCCTTTCAGCCGAGCCCTTTAGGGGGCGCCATAGCCAGTCCTTAGCCTGCTACCATAAAACCTCCTCTGAGGTCTTCCTCAGGTCCTCCTGCCTGGCAGCTCCATCTTCATCATCTTTTGTCCACTCACTGTATCCACTCAAACACATCCAAACCCTCTCCACCTAACTTCTCTAACTTTATCTCCAAAACACTCAGCTTGAGCTCATCCAGGAGATATTTGTTTGACATTGAGTCATGTGTGAAAACAAAAAACAGAACTAGAGAATATTTGATGGAAGAGTACGATATTTTCAGAATTGTTATCAATTACCTTTCCATTGATCGGCTGGTGTTGTAATTGTGACCCAGAGTGAGTGCAGATCCTTACTGAACCATATCGATGTCGTTCTTCTGAAATCTGACTTGGGTGCTTTGGACGGTGCTGGAGTCTGCACGGTCATTGAGACAAAGAAGGGGAACAAAAGATGAGGTTGATAAAAATCAAGAGAAAACAGGCAGTTTGATGGAGGGAGAGAAGAAATGTCCGAAAGGGGAGAGCTATGCATTGGGTCATTATAGAGGAATGTTAATATGATTAGTGAATGACTGACCTCGCTGTCTGGGACTGGTGCCTGACTGGTCTGATGACTGCTGAACATCCATTAGACACACACACACAGACACACACAATACAAGAATGCAGACATACATCAGACGCATATGCCGGAGCAGACACAGGCGCAGGGGTGAACTCGCGCTCTCACATTAACTGAGAAGTGTGGAAGCTCGTGTGAACGCACACATTTTCTCTTGAACACAGACTCTTTCTCTGACTTGTGTGGTTTGTGTGTTCGGGCTGCCAGCAGGGCAGAATGAGTCAACATGTCAGGACTTATTATCTGTTTTTGAACACGCATGATTTCCCTACAGTCTGGTCTCAGAAAGTTTGGGTGAAGACCAAATACGATTCGGGACTCTTTGGTTTCGAGCCCCCGCACGACTTCCTCTGTAATTTGTTTGTTCCTGAGTCTTCAGCATCGAAACGCCACAGAAGCTTTAATGTCATGTATTAATCCTCCGTATAGCATCCAGCACCACGATCAAAGTTTACAGCGCTGCTGCCAGTAGCCGTGGAAACATGGAAATAAATCATCTACAAATTTTACGAGCGTCATTTGTGGCGTTTGTCGTGCAGTTCTGAGTTTAAAAAGCAGAAGCCATCATTTCTCATAATGACCACACTGGTTTGTGTCGTTTGGTAAGATGAGCTGAGGGATGAAGAACCGTGTCGTGGTCTCAGTGGAATCATATATGTGTCCTGGGTCGTCTGAGTTTTCTTGTATTTTGATGTCATTTTGTATTATGGTTTAGGTTTAAGTTCATTTAGTTAGTCCTGAGGTTATTCTGTATTATTATTATTAGATTGCCCTTGTGGCTTCTTCTCCATGTCCCCCTCTCGTCTCCTCGTGATTACATGTTTCCCCGTGTGTTAGTCCATCTGTCACTTCCTGTTTTATTTTGACAGTCAGCTGTCGCCCTTTGTTTTGTATCTTTTATCCACCACAGTTCTCTGCTCTTACTCCACACAGTCTGCATCTGCTGACTGTGACAATATAAAATTACTGTGTGCTGTGAGTGCACTTTGGAAATGTTTATGAGGAGAGAATATTCCTGCATCGTTCAGAGACGTGCAGGAAAGATAAAGCAGCAAATTTAAGTTATCAGTAGATGTGCATGAGTGGTGTCACAGTGTGTACCTGCCAGACTGGAAAGAAGTCCAGAACTGGTCATGTTGAGTGGTAAATGGTTCTTATGTAAAGCTTTTCTGCTCTACTCGAACATGCCTCAATCTCTAATTCACACAAGCACTTTTTTTCTACACCTAAGTGCTTCCTGTTAAACAGTCGTACACATTCACACTCGGGATACTTAGACTGAATGACCCGTTCTGCCTCCTGGTATTCCCAGGCACTCTCCCATCCAACTCCTAACCGGCTGCACCCTGCTTAGCTTCTGAGCTCAGACGAGATCGGGCGTGGTCAGGGTAGTACGACCATAAGCTGTGGCGTTCTCAGCCTCAGAGGAACAAAACACTGTAAGTCTGTGTTTGTGGTGCTGTTCTTTCAACCTCTAACTATAATGATGTAATGATTTCCCCCTGAACGGGTGGGCCAATCACAACAAAACTTAGTATGGGCGCATCCAGGAATTATGAACATCTACATGTTTTTAAAACAGATTTATTATAAATACCAGTTTTTTGGATCTTATCACAGGGCTGATAAAAACCACCTGTAAGACAGGTTTTTGCTAGTAAAATGAAATAAAATTGGTTCTTTTTAACACACAATATTAAACAGAGCCAATTATCTCATTTTCTTACGTGTAATCACTAAAAAACTGATTTGTAGGGATTTGTATTCTACTGTACTGATTTGTACAGTAGAATCAAATAGAATACATCTGTATTTCCATTGTTATGCAGCACATTGCAGCTCTGCAGGTGTTCAAAAAATAAAATTGTAGGAATAAATTGGATATAAATAGAAGCTAAAAGTGCAAAACAATGACAACAATCATGGAATAGTACAGTACTGTGTAACTGTAACAGGCACAGCGCTCCCACAGAGTTAAATTATGGTCTTGGAAAATGTTTGTCCCCATTTTTGCAAAACCTTCTCCTGTAATAGAAGCACAGCCATTAAATTTCCTTCAGCGTACAATCAACTGGCAGTATTCACAATCAGTTTACAGTCACATTCACCTTCGGTGATTCACAGCAGCCTCACTGCTCAGCATGTCGACACGTTTCTCCACTATTTTTTCTGAAATCGTGATACAGTTGTTAAAAACAAAGAGAATTTACAGAATAATAAACTGCTACAACCGGCAGCAGGTAAATAATGAGTGTAATGTTTTCACACGGGGACGTCCCGCTGTAACCTTTGTCGCCGCCTTCACCATCGTAGGCTCTCGTGCTTTAATCAGATGTGGGCTCAAACACGTGCCCACGTTTGGGAATTTCCCATTTTTAATGAAGAATAAGATCCTCGCGTGCAAATGCAGCGGCAAAGTCGTCTATGCTGGAACAGAGCAGTTGGCTTGGTTTGTACGGCGGTGACATTCTTCTGTGCTCGTGCACGTGTGTGCACGTATTTCGTGCGCGGCTCTTGTGTCTTGATGGCGTGTTATCAACTTTCTGCTTTGCTCTCACAGCTTTCATTGAGGATTTCAAGAAAGATGCCAACAGGCAAATGTGCAGCCCAGCTCAGAGATCCTGGACGAGGCGGGTGTGTGTAAAGAGTGATGGGTTTTGGTCCAGTGGAGAGTGTTATCACCACTGGCCACTGCACTATGGACAGGACAGATAGCCAAATTGTGTGTGAGTGTGTGTTTGTTCGCGTGCGTGCGCGTTTTTTTCTTCGTTGTTGGCTCAGCTGTGTTATCGAGGACATACACACCTCTGCGTGTCACACGTGCACCTGTCTGCGTGCCGTGTACGGACTTTTTGTCAAACTGTGAGCCCGCAGAGTTAAAGTGTGTGTGTGTTTGTGTGTTTGATGTGTGATTCCTGAAGCAGCGTGCAGCTCTTGAGCTTCTTAGAGCTTCTGAGAGAAATATCTGATGCTGAAATATGGTGAGTCATTTGATAGATAACAAATACCAAGAGATGTGTGGAGAGGAAGAGAGCGGGCATACAGTAGTAAAAGTCAGAGTTTCACGAGGAGAGCAGGTAAAAGGCTCAAGTGCTGTCAGCAGAGGCTGAGGCAGCGAGTGAGAGATGGGTTGTCAACTTGAAGTCACACTGAGAAGCTGAAAGAGTGCCGGGCAGCAGGGAGAGGGCCATAAACAGGCCTTGTCCTGCCTGTCGGGTACTTTAAAGCTACAATACGTGTTATTTTACATTTTACAGTTTCACTTCTTCTTTTTGTGATTAAAAATAGGCAGACTGTTACAATGATGGGAGAATTTTCCCTCCAAATCAGTGGAAGCACTGAGGCAGAGGAAATCCCCCTCTCCTCTGCACATCAACCCACCTCCATCCAGCTCGCTCAGATTTTTTTCACCTCAGTAACATTTATGCCTTCTCACTGAATACTTTTCACAGTTCATTTCACTTTAAAGAGCTCTTCATTAAATCAGGTGTAATTTATAGTTAAACATGGACTGCTTAAAGATCCTTTTTCTCTGTTTTAAGTGTAGCAGAGGTCGACAAAAAGAGAGGAGTATGAGTTGGAGCCTCTGTGCTGTGTAACTCATCCATAATATCAATAAGCTTTACTGTAAGCTTAAAAGCTTAAGCTTACTTTTTTTAATTGGCAACATTTTAACCATGTTAGGTTTTCCTGAGAACTCGCAGGTATTAAAGATAAATGTGGCGCGTGGCAGGTCAGCCGTTGAGTTTTCTTTTGCTCTCTTTTATCAGCTTTTAAATTCTCCCATTGGTCCCTTTTATGGAGAGATTTGTTTCCAACTGTTAACTCAAAGCTAGCCAGCCTCTTCAGTGAAGATGTCTCAATAGTGTTTGGGAATTCAGGCCAAGACCCCGACACCCTCTCGCTCACACACACTCATACACTCATCCGTACTCCCTCTCCCTCTCTGTCCTCCCATCTGTGAGTTCAGATGAACACAAGTCTCCTGGGGCTTTTCATTGGCCGAGCTCCACACTAAGAGCCGAGCTAATTGGCCAGCTGGGGCCCAGCCGGTTGTTGGAGACAGGGCATTGGCCAAGAGAAGGGTCAAGTGACATGTCATTGGTCAGATCGGATGATAACCTGGCAACACTTGAGGCTTTCTCTCTCGAGTAAAGCCTGATATGAGAAAAAAAGGATCTGCAGTAGACGGTTGGACAAAATTTGGCAACAGATTTTCTGAGGACAAAAAATCTTTGTTAATTTGCAGCTTTTTGGTTACGTAAAAGTCCTCACAGTCCTTGTGCGAATTTGAAAATAACCCTCAATCATGAGGCCCTAAATTGTTGGATGCACTGAGTCACCTTCAGTTTCACCAATTTATCAGTCCGACTGCGAGTTACAGCCAACTGGTTACCATGACAAGCACAATCATGTGTGTGTGTGTGTGTGTGTGTGTCTGTTTAGTCTTATGCCAAGTCCAGACCAGCAACACTGAATGAAGGAGGCCTGTTTTTCTGTCTTTGTATGAAACAAATCTGTGCTGTGAGGACCTTCATCAGATTGAAGTTTTTTTTTTTTTTTTTAATGGCGATCTCTGTGGCCATGCTGTGGTTATGTTTATAGAGTAAAAGTACATGGTAGAGGTTAGGGAATGATTATGACCCTAGTGCTGTAGCTTGGCTGAAAGACTGTGTTTAGTTGCAGAGTGCAGCTGATTTTACAACAACAGCACAACAATAACAGACGGTGTCAAACAGTCAGAAAGTCGACTTATAAAATTTACTGTCTTGGCTGCAGAGCTGAAGGGAATAGCCCAGCATCAGTAGTGTCGCAGTCACAAGGCCCATCATCAGTACAGATGGAGACGTTAGCTAGCTAACAGTCACACAGGCCTAGAGACCAGTCTGCAACTATCTGGCAACCACCAGCCATTAAGGGGGTTGTCCCCAGCGAGTTGCGATTGCTAAAGCCCCATCCACAGGTGCTGCTACTAACCACCAGTCACTGAGGAAAACTATATAGTCAGCAACAAGTTGGCAAGTAGTTGCTGGAGGTTGCTGCAAGTTGCTGGAGTGAATTTGGATGCAAACAGTATATGGTGCTGTACCAAAAACTTCTGTTTCCTCTTGGGGGCTTGCAGGTTGGAGCGCTCGGTTGTAGTTTGTGTGGAAGATTTGTCTGCAACTTGTCTGCAAACTACTCACCATCCACTGTGACGTAACACACCAGGTTAGTGAATGGCCGGGGTCTGCATATTCTATATAAACTGTGACTGTCCACTTCAATCTGCTTGTGACCGAAACGATCATAAGGAGGTTTTTGCACCAACAAAATTCCCAGCAACCAGTTGCCAGCCGGAGAGTACACATCTCAAAGTTCTGCAGCTAGCATGTCAAACACAGCAGTCGTTATTTAGTGCACAACAGTGTTTGCACCACACGTTTTACATAGTGTACCACGAGAATCACTGTTAAGAAAGTTCTGGTGTTTTTGGACTATTTCTGGTTAAACCTAACACGGCTCAGTCCCCGTAAGTACTGACTGTAAACTTTCCAGTGTGTCTTCATGCTCGTCATAATCTGAGTGACCACCTCCTCGTTTTCATTTATTAATTTACAACTAATTTATCACTGACTTGGTCCGCTATTCACCCTCCAAGGTTTCACTGTAACGTCCTACTGCTTCCACACATGTTCTTCAGAGAGAATGTGTTATTCACAAAGTCACAGGAGCTCTTTGTTATGAAACATAAACATACTGTAGGTGATTGCAAACAAATGACTAATGTCATTTTTCTATTCTCCAAAGTTAGAGAAACACAATCCTTTCCCCCCCCACACAGTTAATATTGACCCACCTTCAACTTTTTTATTAAGTAGCAGAGTAAGCTAATCCAGAGGAAATGAGAGGTGGAGGTTAGCCGCCAAGGATTAGTCCGGTCCCAAGACATCAAAAGTCCCATTCCCACCCAGGAGATAATCATAGCCACATTAGCCAGGAAATTAAGTCGCTGCTTTAAGGGGGTTTCTAATCCCCGTCTCGCTCTCTCCTTACATTTCTCGATCTTTCCCACATGTCCTACTTTATCTAGTCCTGTCTCTGCCCATCCCCCATCAGCTACACCTGGACTCGAGCTACATCCTGGTCAGTCTGCACAGTCGTCTCTGTTTCTGCTGTTTGATGGATGACTTTTCTTGTACTGAGAGTAATATCTGACCTTTCAGCAGGGTCGGAGATTTCAGACAAATTGAAAAGTGTTCTGTGATGTTTTTCATGTCTTTGTCTGAATTTTAAGAATTTCGAGTGGACAATATCCAGTGAAGTGCCTGGAAAATAAAGGATCGTCCTCTCATCTCATGAGCCCAATCCTCAGGCCATGAGAAGTGGGCAGAGCTCTAGTAGACTTAAAATTGTGTCTTACTCAGTTTCTGCAGGAAATTGGCTTTTAGAAAAGAGAACGGTTCTCTGGGGTCATAGGTCAGAAAGGTCTTAAGGTTTAAATACTTAAGAGTTATGTGAATGTGCATGCCTAAGACTCTCAGAAAGAACAAGTCACCCCTTCCTCTGCCTGTTTGTTCGTACATATCTGTTCATGGATTCAGCTCCACAGTCTCAACAAAATGTGGATTCCTGCCTCCATCTCAAGCATGTCGTCCAGCCACACTTCTTTGTCCATATTCACCCGCCTGCGTGTGCTCACTCATACAGATCAGATGTGCACATAAACAGACCACGTATGAAAACGGCAAACTGTGAATACTGGATTA
This sequence comes from Neolamprologus brichardi, assembly GCF_056152115.1. Taxonomy (NCBI): domain Eukaryota; kingdom Metazoa; phylum Chordata; class Actinopteri; order Cichliformes; family Cichlidae; genus Neolamprologus; species Neolamprologus brichardi. The sequence goes on along the minus strand of NC_142119.1, from coordinate 6,963,388 downwards.
CAATGAACACATATCAGTACAACACTTTCATGCTTAAGGATTTCAAAGGTTTCATCACTTTAACTAAAAAAATTCAAGTGATTAATTTCAAAAGATCTCAAAATCTCATCACATTTTAATTTATTGTTTCAATGGATGTGTGGGTGGATGGGGGATGGGTGGGGGGATGGATGAGTGGATGGATGGGTGGGGGGATGGGTGGGTGGATGGATGGATGGATGGGTGGATGAATGGATGGATGGGTGGATGGGGGATGGATGGGTGGGTGGATGAATGGATGGGTGGGGGATGGATGGGTGGGTGGGTGGATGGGGGGATGGATGGGTGGGTGGATGGATGGATGAATGGGTGGATGGATGGATGGGTGGGTGGGGGGATGGATGGATGGATGGATGGGTGGGTGGGGGGATGGATGGATGGTGGGTGGATGGGGGGATGGATGGGTGGGTGGATGAATGGATGGGTGGGGGATGGATGGATGGGTGGGCAGGCATGTGAACAGAAATGAAAGGGAAACAAAGACGATGAGAAAGAAATGTTGCACGATGACAGAGGAAGTGTGAAGAGGTCAAAATTTTCATGGAATTAGAATGAAAAGAAAAACATTAGAAAAATCAGAAGGAGCAGACAGACTTCATGGCCATCACCGTGCGACTGGAACCAATCATCTGAAAGACGAACTGAGCGTGTGCGAGAGGCAGAAAGAAAAAGTGCCACTTTCATCCTATTACAACTCCATCTAACCTGCCACTGTGGCCACCTGCTCCCACTGTCACACAATCATAATCACACATACACACACACACACACACACACACAGGCGTATTTCCAGCCCTGTATTCAGGTTCTCTCTCACACACAGCAGAAATATGCCTGTGCTGCTCTTATGTGCTTATGCTCTTATGCTAAGTCTTGCTCCTGATATCATAGAGAAATAAATAAATAATATGAAAATCCACAAACACACAGCCAGCAGAGATTTTCCTACCTAAGGCACTGACATTGTAAAAAAACGGCAGAGCAGGTAAAAATTTCCTGCGCTCTCATCTTTACTGTCTCCGGCTTCTCCTCGCTCCCATCATTCGCACTTCTCCGTCAGGTAAATTGTTTCCCCTTTAACCCCTACCCTTTTTCACTCCCCCATGCTTCCACTCTCTTAGTCTTCCTTGGAATTCACCTTCCTTTGTTCCCGCTAATCCTCAAAGGGGAACTTTTTTTAAGTCGGGAAGTTTGAGCAGAGAGGAGGAGACGCAGAAGGAGAGTGGGGAGTAGAGGTAGAGGGATATTCTATCTGGGTGGCAAGGAGGGGGGCTTAAAGGAAACCAAATTATCTTCCTTAACTTTGTAGGCTCCTCATCTCCTCATCCTTGTCTCTGTCCCTGTGTATATGGCATTGCCCTCCACTCTCCCTTCCTCTCTTTCTGCTCTCTTATCGACTCCCCACCTTGCACTTTCAAGGACGAGCTTAACTGTTAAGAACACTAAGGACAGGATAAGTGTGTGTGTGTGTGTGTGGCACTTCTAGCTATTATTTTTTTATTAAAGTATATATAGTATGTATCTATTTCATTGCATGGGTGTGCACTCGTATGGTGCACACACACACACACACACACAGAGACACACACATGCATGAATATTCTGTGTATGTGAGTGTTTTATGTGAATTTCTCCAAAGGCTCTGCAGCAGAGACTAATCCTATCCTCTCTGCTATCGCCTTACCTTCCCTCTTACTATCATTTATTTATCCTCATCTCTCTCCCTCACACACACACACACACACACACACACACACACACTGCTTCCCTTTTCTCGCTCTCTTCTGTATCCATCCTCACTTTCCTCGGCTTCTTCTCCTAAATACACGAACTCACAGAAATAGCTGCATGTTGAACTGAAAAAGCTCCTATTTCACAGTTTCTTTTTTTCTTCTTGTCATTAAGTTCGTGCAGGTGTGTGTTCTTGTCTGTGTGCATTCTCTCACTTTCTTTATAAAAAATGCATAACGTGGACTCATTTCCTGTTCAGGAAAAACAGTTGTCCAATAAAAAAGCGAGTGAATGAGTTACACCAACACAATCTCCTCTCATCACACCTTTCACACACTGGAGAACGTCCAGGGCAGAGACCTGCATGAGGTAACCAGAAAGTAGCAGCTTGGTCCAGAAGTGCACATGAAGATGAATTTGAAGGAGAGGCAAATTATAAACTGGGTAAGGTTTTGATTTGTTTGGGGAGACGGTTGATTACGTCCCGCCATCATAAACTGTACCAGAACTAAAATCCAATAATTCATGTCTATGAAAGACCACTTGTAGGTTCCCGTCAGTGTTGGCAGGAGTTGTATTTGTGCCTGTGGGTGTGTTAGTGTGCGTGTTGCTTTGTGCCTGCTGAAAGTTTGCCGGGATGCCGCCAGCTTGATAACTTTTAAATGCCATTTAACGAGAAGAGGTTTTAATGTGATTGATGGGTCTAAGTACTGATATGCATACAAACACACGCACAAATCAAATGCCGTCTCCTCCATCCCGTTTATGCACCTACACCACATACACGGGATGATTTGCATTAAGTAGTATTAATAGCTGTATTGGCGAAGGCGCTCTAAGCTGTGAGCTTTGGGGAAAATTGACCTTCTGTGTCTTAATTGTACCAGAGGCTCAACAGCGCTGTGACATTTAACTGTGCTCCAGTCTTAATTCGTAGCGCTTTATTCTAGTGCATTGCTGACATTTCAGTAGGAAGAGGTCTGAGAATAAAGATGCTTGGCGCGTCTTTGGTGTTGTAAACAAATAAGCGCATTTGCCCTGATTATTTTATTCTCTCGCTATCTTCCTCCGCCTCGGTTGCAGTTGAGTCTGAGACTTTCAGATTTGTCGTCTGTCACCCTCTCGCTTTCGGCTGTCGCTCACACCCTGCAAAGTCCGATGAGATTTTACAGCCCAATAACACAAAGTGACCAGTGTGCGTCTGCAGGAGGCTTCCTGCGGCTGGTGATCAATAGCGGTGACTCAGCAGAATTTGCATTCTGCTTGTTAAACACTCAGTCGCTGGTTTTAAGACTAATTGAATACAGCGTGATGTTCATGATATAAAGTTTGGTCCCCATTAGAGTCAGACAGAAAGAAAAAAGCACTCAGGTCTCAGTCACGGGTCCCTAATCGATGACTTAACATATAGTCTGCAGTTTGAGCCGGATCGCAGCTGGGATGTGTGTTTGCTGTTTATTTCTTAGAAGTGTAACCAAATCAGGACATTTCCACAAATGTCTCTTTAATATCCAAAGTAATCCAGGTTAAAAGAGCTATAAGCTCAGCCAGCCTTCAGAGAACATTTGGTGCCGTTTGAATACGATTTGCTTTAATGCAGCTGACTCTGGCTCTGTGCAGCGTCTCCTGTGAGGTCAACATATTAGAAGAATGATGAACTACGCCAGGACCTAATTTGAATACTTATTTGTGCGTGTGCACGCCTGTTCGCATTCACTTGCCTGTGAATGCGAACAGGCACGGTCTTGTGAGTGTGCTTGTCGACTCTTTCATTTAGTGCTACTTTGTTAAGAGGCTGTAGTAATTAGCCTGAGAAAACGAATGGCTCTTTGCCAGCAGCCGCAATTACTGCTTTCTCTAGAATGAATGGACGGGTAAATGGACGGAGGGAGGATGGTGTACAGTATTAAATGAACAAATGGAGACTTACTGAATAACTAAAAAACAGGAATGGTGTGATGGAGAACAGCTCTGAATGAACAGAGGGAAGCATGCGTGGATGGATAGAAGGTGGAGGGAGGAAAGGCGAACGGCCCATTTTACTACCCGAGTGATGGTGGGTGACAATCACAGGTCATTACACGGAGCCGGGAATGGCACGGAACGAACTCGATTTAATTTGAGTTTCAAAAGAAAATGGAAAAGAAAAAAATTACAGACTGATGCAAAGATTATTTTTTAAAAAGATGTCTTTGTGCAAGGTGCTATTTAAAAATCAGAAGCATAAATTACAGAGGACATGATGTGTGATTGTGTCCTCCTCTGTGCAAACTAATGGATATATTTAGTCATGTCGTGCTGGAAATAACACCATCACACCTGAGTGAAAGCTGGAGGGATCCTAAAAAATTTCAAAAAGCGAGCCGAGTGTTGTTGGCTTTGTATAGATGCCGTATTTTTTGAGGGAAAGGTAACACATTTTTAATCACATTCATTTCCAGTTGATCCTGCTTAAAGGGGTGCCCAAGTTTTCTCAAAAGTTCAAGTTTTATCATTGACAGCTGAATCTGACTACGACTGATCCCAGGTAAACACAGGGTCCGCTGCACATCCGTCTGCACGGCTTCGAACGATTAGCGCCTTCTTCTGGGTGACCTTCATTCGTGCATCTTATCTGTAAATGGTGCAGCGCGGTGTATTTCCATCGAGTGGAGAGCCAGCTTCCCTGCTGCTGGCCAGCACTCAGCTCTGTTGAGATTTTGTAAATCATACAATTTGGGCGAGTGGACATTGAGCTGACTTGACTTGATGGTGCTGCTCATATTTCTGGAACTCCATCTAAGATATTTGAACTCTTGATGGGGCAGCTGGCGGTCGCCTGTTCCTGGGTACAGGCGGTGGATGGAGTGCAGTGGTAAAAGGGCTTATCCATGATGGATCCCAATGTGGATGGTGTAAGAGGCCCCTGCTGGGTCTGTATGAGGCTGGTGACATTGCGGTAGAACAGTTGGACCCATTGGACATAGACTTCAGGGACACTGTAGGCTTGCCAGATGAGCTTATGCAGTATCCGGTATTTTCCAAAGATTTTCTCCAAACCCAGAAATGCCATATGGACAGGCAGTGAGGCAATCTCACTAGCTGTTAGTCCAGGCACAGGTTAGCACATGTACTAAATACCAGCCAAGAGGGGGGTTTCTAGTTTGGCTAACTCACAGAATAATAGCAGATCCTGGTCTTAAGTATGAACAAAGGAAGACAGAAAGAAGGTAATCGTTGAACATTTTGTGTCGTGATGGGAGTGTTGTGGGAATCTCTGGCTCGTGTTTCCTCATTAAAAAGCTGATGTGTAAACAGTGAAAACAGGAGTTTAAGTTCAGACACATTTTTAATGCGTGGATTCACCAGAGACATCATTAACATGGCGTGATGCACATCAGGGGGATAGCTATCTCACAGACACGCTAACATACAGATGTGTGCACACACTAGGCTTAGCGGCTGTGACACACACATACAGAGAGAGGAGGCACAGAGAGCTGCGTTTTAATTGAGTCAGCCGAAAGTGCTGGCTGAGCAGAACGATATGACTGATACGGATTAGAACCAGCCTCCCTTATCCATCGATTTCTGCAGGGGTGGGCGTCGGAGTGGGGAGTGGGGGAGTGGACAGAAGACAAAAAGGGAGTAAAATCTTTGTCTACTGATTTATAGAAGGAGAAAATGACAGTGGAAGTTAAAGAAAGACGTGGCTTTTTATCTCGTCTGGTTTTCCAGATACAGACACGTTCTAGCAAAAGCAGGTTTCAAGTTAGAAGAAAAGAGTTGATAAGTTGAGAAATGATGGCTGTATCATAAAAAGAGTAGGAGCCTGATGTAGGCTGTAGTAGGAGGAAAGAGCTTAAGAGTTTGGATGGGATCTATCTGCACTCACAGGTCCACTTTATTTCACTTAAGGGGAACAGTTAATGAAAGATGAGGTGTGGACAGGGAGGGAATGGTGAGCACGGATGGGGGGTGGGGGTTGTAAAAAGTCTGATGTCGGGCCGGTGATGAAGGAGTTTAGAAGAAGATAACACGAGGGGGAAGAAAGAGACACTTCACATTTGGAATAAGTGGACTCGTTTAAGCAGATGCATCTACCAAATACTCCACGTCGATCTAAATCCCTCTGAAATCCTCGAGACAGCTCGAGTAAAGAGATGGTGTGTGTGTGTGTGTGTGTGTGTGTGTGTAAAAGGGAGATAGAAGGAACAAGTCTGTGAGGGTGTGTCAGTGCTGAAAGTGATTGGGTGGTGTGTTTTATGGGTAAATTGAAGGGTCTGTTAAAAAGAGAGAGATGAGCCCTTGTCTCTCTCTCAGTGTGTGCATTTAATATGTGTGTGTGTGTGTGTGTGTGTGTCTTCTCCCTCTCCTTTCTGTATCAGTCTCTTCTGCTTGATTTCCGCGCACTCCTCTCTGCCTCTCCTCTGCTCGCTATGCCGTGAAATGGTTTTTCGCTAGACCATTACCCCAACCAGTGCGCTACACTCCTGCCACAGCCCTCCATGAGTGAGAGGGAGTGTGTTTAAATGTGTGCGCGCTCCTTCAGAGGAAAGAAGGGTGTGTGTTTGGCTGCGTGCATGTGAGAGATTACATTACACAGAAGCTGTGCTGAAAGAGAAAGATTGTGCATGTTTTGTTTATGTGCGTGGAAAACGTTGTGTGTGTCGGGGGGGGGAATAGAGGTGTGTACAGTGTGTTACACTACCTCAGCTGTCGTAGTGTTTGCCCTGCCCTGCAGTCTTGTCACAGTTGTCTACTAACGTCTAGCATTCTGTGTCTTACAGTTACAGACAGACTAATACTGACAGCTTTAGTCTTTTCCAGTGAGTCAGTCCACAAACTAACTCTGGGCTCTTCTTTCTCTGGCTGATTTGCTGTTATAAGCATATTTTGGTAGCTTTCCACCTCATCCCTCCGCCACACAGGCCCGGAGACCAGTGGGCGACCCTCCTTATGATTACTTTAGTTGCTACACAGTTGCCACGGTTACCCGTAGTTTGTATCAAAGACATGACTGAAATGTGTTGGCTACAGTTTCAAGGCAAAGCTTTTAATTTGTAATAAAAGGTCACAAATTCAACAACAGCTTAAAAAGGAGAACAGTAAACGGCCAAGTTTGCTTTTTTATTTATTGCATTTTTCACAGTTTTGGTGAAGAGTAGTCGCGCCTCTTTGCAATCGAGTCAGCGTCTTTCATGCATGGCACAGGTGGCCGCGGTACCTGGTTGCTACGGCTGCATCCATAGACTGTATTGGTTCACACATGCGTGCTAATTAGAGATTAGTCTTCCTCTTTCGGCAGATCTGCTGTGGCGACCTCTAAAGGGAGGTCGCCACCTCAGTCTGTCTTCCTCTGTCACGCCAACCCTCTCCATGTCCTCCTCTGTAATGTTTTCCTCCAGCCTGGCAGCTCCATCTTCATCATCCACTCTCATCTCCAACCTCCTGCTTTTCCTTCTCACTCACTCCCACCACATCTCCCTTTTTTCTCTTCTGTTAACTTCAGTCCACAGTAGCAGTGTTTCCTCCGGCACTCGTTTGGCTCACAGCACCAGAAGTGGTCGTTGTTAACCCGGGTCCTGACCTATCTGGTATTGAAGTGTCGTTCTTTATGATCCACATGTTTGATTTGGCAAAGATTTCACTCTGGGTGACACAACTCCAGCTTGGGACCGGCACTGGGAGTGCACCATGTGCTTGTGGCTGGGTTGCTAATTACAGATAAGTAGAGTAAAGGAAGTTGATTCTCCAAAAGTGGAGCACAGAGTTCTCACATGGGCCATTTGTACAATTAACCTCACAGCACACCATATCATTCGTCCAGTAACTGCATTAAAGGAGAAAAGAAGATGATGCAGACAGCAAACGCAGTCTCAGCATCCTGCTCAGTCACCTGAAATAGATGAAGTTAGGAAGCTTTAACTCCAGCCTCCAGGAGCTGATGCAGTGTTTCACCCTCACCTGTCTCTAGTTTCCTCTTTAACATCTTGTTTAAATCGTGTCTTTAATGTCCCTTTCACCTCTCCAGTCTGTCGCCCTCATCTTCACCCCATTCGCTCCCTTGTTTTATAATTCACCTCTCATCTCGGCCCCCTCCCCTTTCGCCACCGCTCAATGGCTTCATAATATCACTCCCCCTCTCTATATCACACTTGCCTACTCTCTAACTCATTTACTTCTCATTCGCTCTATCTCTCTTTCCACCTTTTTTCTCCTCCTAATGCCTTTTCATTCTTTTGCTCCACCTCTCTATTCCCTCATAATATCCCGCTGTCTCTCTACCTGAGATATTGAAGCTATAAAGACAGGTGTTCAAAAAGAAAGCCGGGCCAGCAAATCTGTTTTATATGCCTTCTGGCATCATTCCCTGGAATGCAGAAAGAAGAGAGGCAGAGAAAAAGAAGAAAAGGCTGCGGTCTGTAATATCTAATTCTGGGCTCCACGAGGAGAAAATAAGTTTTCTGTAAAACCATCAGCCTTTTCTCTCCATCACTTGGGACATACACATTTAATTCACCCTCATTCTGTTATGTTGTTTTTGGTATAAAGCCTCTTATTCTTTCTTTCACTGTGTGGGAACGGCCTGTACACCCTACTGTAACAAAATATTATGGCTTCAAAATGTGCAGATGACGTGCAGTAATGTCTCGTCAGCGGCGCAGTAATGGTTACGGGTTACGCAATTTTATCCAATGGAAATGTGAATTATTCACAAAAGCTGAATTTTACAGGGGTGAAGGTGATTTAGACGACATGTTCAATATTACACACACAGGAGGAGCTCCTTCTTATTAATGTTAAACGCTTTCTTACCTCACACAACAGCATCCAGGCTGCTGACGGAGACCAAGTGCATATGGGTGTGTGTGAGTGTGTATTCATATCTTTGTGGGGACCAAAAATAGGAAGTTTACTATACTTGTGGGGACCAACAGCCCTAATGGGGACCCACAAGTTTGAAGGCGTTTTTGAGACTCAAAATGTGGTTTTAGTGTCGGGGTTACAATTGGGTTATGGTTAGGTTTAGGGTCAGGGTCAGGGTCAGGGTTAAGCATTTATTTTTGAAGGTTAGGGTAAGGGGCTAGGGAAATATTATGTCAGCTAAATGTCCCCACAAGATATGAATAACCAACGTGTGTGTGTGTGTGTGTGTGTGTGTGTGTCAATATCTTTGTGGGGGCCAAAAATTGGACGTTTACTATACTTGTGGGAACGAAAGGCCCTTATGGGGACCAAAATCCTGGACAAGTTTGAATATAAGGCAGCACGGTGGCACGGTGGTTAGCACTGTTGCCGCACAGCAAGAAGGTCCTGAGTTCAATTCCACCATCAGGCCGGGGGTCTTTCTGTGTGGAGTTTGCATGTTCTCCCCGTGTTTGCGTGGGTTCCCTCCGGGTACTCCGGCTTCCTCCCACCGTCCAAAGACATGCAGCTTGTGGGGACAGGTTAATTGGATAATCCAAATTGCCACTAGGTGTGAATGTGCGAGTGAATGTGAGTGCGAATGGTTGTCTGTCCTTGTGTGTTAGCCCTGCGACAGACTGGCGACCTGTCCAGGGTGTACCCCGCCTCTCGCCCTATGACAGCTGGGATAGGCTCCAGCGCCCCCCGCGACCCTGAAAAGGATAAGCGGAAGCGAATGGATGGATGGATGGAAGTTTGAATATATTTTTGAGACTCAAATGTCAGTGTTACAATTGGGTCATGGTTTGGTTTAGGGTCAGGGTTAGGCATTCATTTTCATGGTTAGGGGCTTGGGAAACCATTATGTCAATGAGATGTCCCCACAAGATATGAATAACCGGCGTGTGTGTGTTTGTGCGTGTGTGTGTGGACTTTTGGGGTTTAGTCGGCTCGTTTTAGGAGCGCCCCAGCAGCTGGAATATACCCACAGAATAGACTGGGATAATCTCTGAAGGAGCGTGTGTGTGTGTGTGTGTGTGTGTGTGGGGGGGGGGGGGGGGGGGGGGGGAGAACAGGCAAAAATAGAGGAATGGAAATAACTGGCGGAAGAAAAAATGAGATGTGAGAGTTACAGAGAGAGCCAGTGAGATGAGGAAACAGGAGATTGAACTGTCAGCAGCTTGACTTAAGCTTTTTCCTTTTTTTTCCCCAGTATGGAGATGAGACGCGACTGTGTGTGATTTTGACTGTGTGTGCGTGTGCATGAGCTAGACAACTCCATCCTGTTTTGAAGTAACCTAATCTAGGATGGAGACCTCCCTCCCACCCCCCGAAAAACCTCAGAAGACCGAAACTCTAAATCCCTAATAACTGGCCTTTGTCGATCCTAAATTACTCCGGTGTCACAAACACACACACATGCAAAGAAAGTGCGCTTTGCACATGCTTAGACTCGCAGTTTAGTTGTATGTAAGGAAAGACTCCTGCCAGTTTTACACGAACAATATCCAGACTTGGTCACTGAAGGCTTTGCCACCCGTTTGCTTTTTTTCACCAGGTGCCGGGCAGAGGGGCAGATCACCGTCTGACACCACGCTATGAAGAGGTGGAACGCCAGTATGCTTCCTTACCGAGGTACAGCATCTTCTCCTTCATTTGTATGAACATCAGTGCTGTGTGTTCTGCCGTCCTTCTTTTCTCTTCCTGTAATTAAGCCTATCGTCTCTGGGGGCTGTGCCTCAGCCAGGACCTCACCTTCCCCCTTCCCCTGGGAAAACAAGCTGTGTACAGGCTTGGAAACCGATCTGCTCCCCCATCAAACTGCTGTTACTTCAGCATGTGCTCGGAGGCTTTTTGAGAGCCTGCGATGTGTCAGCGGGTTTAGTGAGCTAGCTGTTGGGCCACTTCTACAGCTTTCTATGAAATTTCACATTAAATTATCAGAAGATTTAAGAAAATAGTTTTGTGTTTTATTAGCGACCTAAAGTGTTAGACTTCAGTTTTCCTTCTGGACGCCGAAAACTTTGCTCACGTTTAAAACAGGGAAGCATAAACACTCAACTGTGCTTTATTATATTGCTCTGCATTTTGTTGTTTTGCTCCCTGGACAGCATGAAATATTGCTAACATTAGCCAACAGCAAGAACAATAGCAGCTTCCCGAGTATATTCATCAATTCTTGAAAGATTATTTCCATTTATTTCTCATTATGTGTTTTCTGATTCACTCAGCTAGATATCCTGCTGCCCCTGGAAGGCCGCAGTTGTGCAAAAAGTATAATTTGCTGGGAGCATGTACGAAGGCGCAGCTGTTCGCTGGCTATTTAAACACGTTAACCTCAATGTGAAACACAATCACAGCTAAACTACATTCTCCGGCTATCATCAGTCACTACCGGTTTTCAGCATCTTATTTTTTATTTGCCGCTTTCTCTTTCAGGAAGGCCTCAGCTTTAATTCTCCCCTCTTTCTTCGCTCCTTCGCTATCTTAACATTTTATTTTTCCCCAGACTCTCCCCTCCCGGGACCTTCTCCCTCCCCTCCCGCTCATGTCTGATGTCTTACTCATCCACACGTACTTTATTCAGTGTCATTTTTTCTCATTGCTTTCCCGAGATGAACAGCGCTGCAGTAATGTGTTTTAGCAGGCTGGGTATCAGTGTATCATAACCTCATCTCTAAATATAAAACTTTTTTTTAAAGTGAAAATGAAAGTGTAAACTTTGGCAGTAAAAACACAGACTAGTTGTTACTAGCTCCTTCTAGCCTCTGACTACGACACCTCAGCAGACCAACAAATGTTCGTGTGGGGATGTTAGTCAGAGAAAGAGCGAGAGAGACGAGGCAAGCTAAGTGGAATGACAGAAGTTTAGAGCGTTTATAGTCGGGTTCCCACCCCTGTTAAAATACTGCAGGATGGCTATTTCACACCTCTTCTGTGTGTGTGTGTGTGTGTGTGTGTGTGTGTGTGTGTGTGTGTGTGTGTATGTGTGTGTGAGATGGTGTCTGTGTGGGTGATGACTTTGGCAGATGGAGGCGAGAACAGTGATGATAGTTTTGAGGTCTGGCTGTGGTATCTGAAAAAGCCTTGGGAAACTGGACACACACTCACTCACATACAGTACATCCCATCTCCGTTTGCACTCGCACACATGCGCCGTACAATTTTACATGTACGCATCATGTTTGTAAGAGGCTGCGAGGTACTTTTCATGGGAATGGCTCCAACAGTGTTCCAGCTTTCAGTGTGGTAACGATCCCAAGACCGTTTGACAGATTACTGCATCGGACGAACTGAAGCAAGGACCTGGTGCTTTTGAGAAACCTTACAGTGACTTAGGGCTGCACGATTAATCGTTAGAAAGTCGCGATCTCGATTCATACTTATGTGCGATCTCATTTCCAAATGACAACGATTTAAAAAATTTTTTAAAAAAGAGACGTCGACGATTGTACCGCATTTTGATCTGGGACGTAATCTGCATGAAAACAAGCGCTCACTCTTCCTGCTCAACAAATGACAAGGGCGGAGCCTTATACCACGTGATACAGAAGCTGGCTGCTAAAATTGGCAGGGAAAAAACAACGGAGAGCACGTCAGGGATGATGAGAAAGTGACAGGAGAAAATCCGTCCCGGTCAACCACCCAAACATCAATAACGGGAACCTTATACAGCGCTTCCCTATACACGTCGAACTCCCGCAGGCACAAAGAAATTACGGAGGCTATTACTTATCACCTGACCAAAGATATGGCTCCCATCAACACTGTGCAAAAAGAGGGATTTAGGAAAATGATCAACACCCTAGACAAACGCTACACAGTGCCGTCCCGCAACTATTTTTCTATTGTTGCACTACCTGCTCTATACACGCAGTGTCAGCAACGGTGGAGACGGAAGTTCAAGCAGAACAACATTTTGCGGCAATGACAAAATGTGAGACATTAGTTGTTTTTATGTTTATTTATTGTTTTTATGTTCAGTCTCAACTGTTACGAAGTTGATGTGCAGTTAATAAGCACAATAAATATTTATACTGGAAAAGAAAATCGTGAGAGAATCGTGATCTCAATTCTAAGCAAAAAAATCGTGATTCTCATTTTATGCAAAATCGTGCAGCCCTACAGTGACTCATGTGATAAAAATACATCTGGAAATTGGTCCAACCTGTTAATTAAAGAATTTCTACATACATCGACATTTTCTTAAAGAAACATAAATGATCAGTTTCTAGTGTTTTGAGCAGATAAAGTAAAAAACAGAAACCCCAGCTGTTAATTAACCTGCTGTTTCTGGTCAGTTTCGTCACACATTGAAAAGCAGGGATTAAGTGTCACAGCAGGGTTTGGACATCGCAGCGCAGCCAACGTTATTGTGACTGTGTGCAGTGAAGTTGTGATCTGAAGTGAAGTCGGATGGGGCTCAAAGTGGCAGTTAAATGCAATCTGTGTGTGATAAGACAGTGAATTACTGCAACGAAGCTGCACAATATTGCACATGTGTTGCATCCAGCCAGGACCTCGTAGAGCTGAGATTCAGAAATTCCTCCAGAAATTGTGACATAGTTGTTGCAGGACGGCAGCACAGGTGCTCAGCTACCTCACTTTCATATGGGAGTAAAACCAGTTGAACCGAGTCACAGAGGCGCGTCGTAGATGAGACACGCTCATCGATGTTAACCTGGTTGTATGATTTGAATCTGAAACCTTCTCTAATCTGTGACCCGAGCTGTTGCCTTGTAATCAAAAGCGGCTGCTGCAACCGCTCGCAATCAGTCACCAACTCCAAAAAGCCACCCGTTTTTCCAAGCTGCACGGAGTGGGTGTTCTTTTATCCTAGTGTGCCTGAGCCTTTATTCGTTTTTACCCATCCCTCTTATATCCATGGACTACATCACTGTGTGTGTGAGTTCAGCTGTGCTGGGTGCTCAGTATACATTAGTTTTCTTCATGCTGCAGTGCAGAGTTGCACATGCACAGCAGTGTTGTCCTTTCCGTGCTCAGGTAGCGATTAGCTTTGCTGCAGGTAGGTGGCGCTATATAAATCAAGCATGCAGTTGCTCTGGCAGAGCTACAGAGTAAAAAGGAGACTGATAGATACCCCAGCAGATCTCCAAAAGTTGATTCTGTTCATCTGGACGCTACGTCCAGATGAACAGAATCAACTTTTGGAGATTTACTTTCCTGGATGATTGAGAATGCATCAAGACATACCCCAGCAGAGTACCAGCTACTAGGGGTGCAACAATACTTGTATCGATATTGAACCGTTCGATACAGTGCTTTCGGTTCGGTACGCATATGTATCGAACAATACAAAATTTTTAATTTATTTTATCAACTTTCCTTCTGACGGTGCTGTCTGTGTTGAGCGCTCAGTGGATCTGCGCTCGACAGTGCAGCCTAGGCGGAGTAGTCGAACACAGATTCACTGAGCGCAGGGCAAGCTAGCGAGACAGAAGTTAAGCTCTCCTTGCAACATGGCAAATTGAACCTCCCTCACCCTCATTCAGATCTGGCGTTTGGAACTATTTTGGTCTTCATGTGACGTATGGCCCTGAAGGTAAGCTCGTCATGGACAAAAATGAAACAGTATGTTGGATGTGCCAGCAATGCTCAATTACATGGGTGGGAACTAGTGTGTTAGCGCAGTTAGCTCGTTAACGTGTTGGCCGTCCAGCCCCACGCACGGGGCAATCCGCGGTACCTGTTAACGGAGATTTGCCGTGTTGTGGCGTTAACCTCATTTCAGATTAACGCTGACAGCACTAGTGGGAACACAACGAATATGACTGCACATTTACGCCGACATCATCCTAGTGCAAAGACAAGTGGAAGCAGACAAAAACAACAAGCACGCATGCTACAGACTTTACCCGAGTCATTTAGACAGCCGTTAGCACATGATTCTCCTTATAGGCACCTGGTATGTTTAATATGCTGCTGAGAATATAGCCCAGAAGAAGCGTATAATATAGCTTTTATTTTGGAAAGAGCCATTTCTCTGTAATAAACTCTCTTTTCCAAAGATGAGTGATTCCTCAATCAGATACAGGGCTCGCAAAATCGCTAGCCCGACGTCCCGGGGCTAGCGATTTTTCCAGTCGGGCTACCAAACTCTATCTCTGCCCTGCCCGTCGGCCTATCGTAGGAAGGAAAAATCTATGTCTGTGCTTTTGCATTCTTTCGGAAATGTAGCTGGGTAATTATGTCATTGGCATCGGTGAGCCACTGTCAATATGTGACATATTGAAATCGCGTTTGAATTTGCTTCTGCTTTGTTTTTTGCTTTCACTTTGCAATTGTGTGAACTGTGTATAGAGAGCGACAGCACTGATCGGTGAGTGATGATAATTTGCGCACCAATTCCTCTGACATCGTCTTATCAATCGTTAGCTTACTATGCAAACATGACAAGTGAAATCTCCCGCAGCAAGCTTAAACATGTGAGAGGTTGATCGCGCAGAGAATTGCTGAGTGTTATGTGAGTGCCTGTGTAAAAGCAGCAGGATATATATTTTAGTTCTGCTGAGCCAAATAAGACAGGTCAGGGTGAAGAAGTGACAGCCAAAGAAAAGCTTACCACAAAACGGAAAAGTTATGACAAATCAGACTATAAGGCAAAAAGAAAGTGCAGCTTTATGGTTTCATGGACAAAAGAAATTCTGTGGCTGCAATATGACGAGCTAAATAACCAGGTCTACACATAAGTGGTCCGCAGGTGCGCAGTCGCTGTCAAAATAAAAAACGCGCACAAGATAAGAAGTTGCAACGCGTGTTTGCATACATAAGATTTTCAGGAGGAGGACAGACATTTGTTTAGAACTCTTAAAGATGTCGAAGAAGCTCCTTTAAGCAATTACTGTGATGTTCCTCCACCTCCAAAGAAATGTCAGGAGTCCGAACCACAAAAGAAGCTCGTATTCTCGGAAAAGTGGTTGCAGGAGGTGAGCTGGCTTCAAACAAATGATGAACGCACAGAGATGTAGTGCAGAATGTGCCGTGAAAATTTAATAAATGACAAATTAATAAAAAGGCATGAACATTTTTTTTGTATCGAAAAAATATCGAACCGTGACACCAAAGTATCGAACCGAACCGAACCGTGAATTTTGTGTATCGTTGCACCCCTACCAGCTACTACTGTGTGATTAGAAAATATAAGGAAACCATAGTCAAGCATTAGATTTTATGTATGTATTTAATGTTTTATGTATCATGTCCCCTGTTGCTCCATGCAGTTAGCTACACACAAGCTAAAGAGAGCCATATCATCACAGGCTTGTTGATCGGTCACCGATCATGGCTAATCAGTTGGCCTTTTACATTCGTGTGAATCACCCCTTGCTCTTCCAGGTCTCTCATGAAAGATTCCCAATATTGTATATTAAACCTCTCATATTTGAAGTAAGTCAACCTGAAAACGTTTCCCTTTTCAGAGGTTTAAGTCAGAGGTGTGATTCTCTGCCTCAGCCTCACCGTCTGCACTTCTTCCTCTGCTGTCACTTAACTTTAAAGATATTTCAGCGTCTAGAGAGGCCGAGATCATGTTTGGAAACTGCATCCTTGCTGCTGACCTTACGAAAACATATTATTTTGCGACTGTCCCAGAAATAGCTGACAGGCTGTGTGTATCTAATGTCTGCATTCCTGTATACCTGTGTGCATGTGTGAGTCCAGAGAGCAGAGCGGCTGCTTATAAATTACTGTATGTGTGACTGAACATCAGTCAGCCGGAGCACTGAGTACATTACGTCAGTGTGTGCGTGCGTGCGCTGTTAGACAGGATTTTGATGGCTCTAAAATTAAAACATGACCCAGTGGATGATGTTTCCCTGCCTAAAGCGCAAACACTTTACCAAACAAGCTGTCAGCAAATGTCACTGCTTGAAATAGGAGGGGAGGCTGCTCAGGGTATATGTTGGTACTCCATAAAATTGTTCACTGTGATGATATTTACCAAAAGATAAACAGACTAAAGCACTAATTAAACGTGCTTTTACTTCAAACGTGATCCATTCTCGGGCTGCTCAGATTCCTCAAGCCGAGCATTCGTTTATCTGACAACATGTGCTGTAACTAATGAGAGAAACTGAAACCTGCGCTGGAGTGGTCCTGTCGCTACCTAGAGAGCCATTCCTTTTAAGGAGCGTGGCTTAACCTCATGTATGTTTAGTACTATGAGAAGTTTGCATAAAGGTGGCGCAAAGGGGGCTGTGATTGGTCAGTGCATTGTTAGCTGTACATGATTAGACACCAACCCGAGCATCAGGGAGGAAGAGACACAAAAACACTGACGCTGCCTTGCTTTTAAATCTTGTTTAAAATCAGATCAAATAGATACAACTGAACCTCGTAGGTTAGAATAACCCCAAAAAGTGAATCTACAGATCACAGAGGCCACGTCAGGTTAGGCTTTCAAAATTCATACATGCTCACCGACTTTATGATGCAGTGTTTTAGCTGTTATTATGCTGAACCAGTCTAATGGCAAATGTTAATGTGTGTCGTATTTATTCCAGGATCTTCATCCAGTTTGTTTTAATCCTTCAGAAACTTGCAGCCCATTTAAACCAGCGCATGCATCTGACACTTAATGATCTGTGCTTGATATTCACAAAATATCACCCATAATTGTCACATTTTTCCTTGAACAGTTGAGGGATTTGGAAAAGGAAAGGACTGAATAGTGTGTCCTTTCACTTAAAACCCCCGTTTTCTCCTACTGCCATGTGCCTGAAATTACCCCTTTCCCTCCTTCTTCTTCTTTTTCAACATTTCTTCTACCTCTCTGCTCCCATCTTTCTTTTTCTCTGCACACTTATGTTAGTGAACCAAAGCACCATCTCTGTGCCGCTCACACGTAACGGCTCAGTCACATGAGAGTAAAACCAGAACGTCAGTCTGTGTCTGTGCGATTAGGACAAGTTTGTGGTTCAGTTTCTTTACTGTTGGAGACTGATTGAATGGAGTTGTGGCACCAGGTTGCCGTCCATTGCAACTGACTGATCACTGTCCAATTTATAGACAGAAAAACTGCCAAAACATAATAATAATGGATTTATATAGCGCTTTTCTAGGCACCCAAAGCGCTTTACAATTCCACTATTCATTCACTCTCACATTCACACACTGGTGGAGGCAGCTACAGTTGTAGCCACAGCTGCCCTGGGGCAGACTGACAGAATCCATCAGCCCCTCTGGCCAAAACCAGTAGGTGGTAGGGTAAAGTGTCTTGCCCAAGCACACAACGACCAGGACAGAGAGAGCAGGGCGATCGAACCGGCAACCTTTCAGTCACAGATGAGCTTCCCAACCCCCCTGAGCCACGGTCGCCCCGACATTAAACATTAAAGTCAATCTGAGTCAGTCAGCAGTCTAACTGCTCTGCAGCACATCTGTTTGCAATAGGAGACTCAACCCAACTGGACAGACTGGTTCTTATCCTGTCTTCCTTCTCTCAACCAGCAGATGGCCCCGCCCCTCCCTGAGCCTGGTTCTGTTGGAGGTTTCTTCCTGTTAAAAGGGAGTTTTTCCTTCCCACTGTCACCAAAGTGCTTGCTCATAGGGGGTCATATGATTGTTGGGTTTGTCTCTGTATGTATTATTGTAGGGTCTACCCTTCTATATGAAGCACCTTGAGGCGACTGTTGCTGTGATTTGATGCTGTATAAATAAAACTGAATTGAATTGGTAATTTTCTGATATAAAAGCGAAGCTGTTGAGCAACGACGCCATTTTCAGTGAAAGCGCCGTCTTCCAGCAACTACGTTTCAGTTTATGGAGGAATTTCTGAATTACTGACTGGACTATGTATGAATCTAAGTATATGTAGATAGAAGCAGATTTGTGATTGGTGTGTTATCACAAACCGATTGACCCTGATTGCCAAATGAACTATTCAGTCACAAACAGCAGAATTCTGCTTTATTTTATTTTATTTTGAATGCACTGAAGTCACTTTGAAGCCAGCAACAGACTGCGAGTCACAACACACAGACTTTAATGCAACCATTTCCAATGCAGTGATGCACGATAATGCACATGGTCACCATAACTTTGGACTGCTGCAGACTCCAGCCGACGTTTTTCCTCCTCTGACTCCACCAGGATAAAATAATATGGTGTTTTAAAAAATCGTGTATATGCATTTGTGTATATATGAATATGTGTGTGTGTGTGTGTGTCAGCACCTGCCTGTGTGTTTCAGTCTTTCCGGGGTCAGTAGATGGCTATCAGAGTTAGTGTATGGTGAGCATTAGCAGGTTGCATCCCTTCCATGAGTGGGCCACAGCGGACTCATCTGTATCTGCATTGCTCTGATTGCTCTCTATACTGGAAACAAAGAAAAATGAAGCAGAAAACAAACAATGGTTAATATATTTTACACAAAAGTCAAGTTGCCTATTAAAAATAATTTAGATATAAGGGAACAGACCTTACTCGACGGTGTTTTCAGCCTGTAGTATTCAGATAAATCTGCATGTTTCTCCTGCTCTTTCTAAAGATTCGTGTTTATAGTTCAGCTGTGCAGAAACCAGCCTTGACCCAGACGCCAAACGCCCTCCCCGATCTGTCCTCGTTATTACTCTCATTAGATTAAAAGAACCAATCAGAATTGTTGTTCAGGTTACTACAGAGACCGTCACTTCCTCATTATAATGATAATTAGATAATTGGTAATTACAAAGCAGATGTTGTACTGTATCGTGCTCCGTCTCTTCCCACGTCTTTCAGCCGTTGTTCCTCGTTTCTTCCTCGTTCCTCCACTTCTCATTTTTGTGTTTTCTGACGATGGGGTGAAAAGGACATTGTTGAATATCATTTCCCTCTCCCCAACAAGGAAATGAACGAGGAGTGTCTCTCACTTCTCTTTCTCTCTTTCTGTTTCCCCACCTCTCTTGAGGAGACCTCCCAACGAGGCCCAAGAGTTTCCCAGACCACTTTACAACTGCTGCATAATTCACTCCATTGTCCAGTTGTTTTTCTGTGTTTCTCTGGACTCATCGAGACGCCGCTTGTTTGTTAGCAATGCTGGGAATTCAAAGAAAGACCCTGCCTCTCATAGTGTGCCTCCCCTCCTTCCCCCTCCTGGAGTTTTTTTCTCTCGTGACCCCTTCTTGTTCCGAACTTGTAGCTTTCCCGACGTGGTCGCTCGTTGGTAAATGCTCTGATGTTGGGTTATAACCCATAATGTGTTGCAGAACCAGCAGGTGGGTATGACATGAGTATGATGTGCTTTCATTTGTGTACACTTCTGGGGTGACGGAGGATTTTGGGGGTCCTGGGGTCGAGCTGAGGTTAAGTGATGCTGCGCTCGTCCAGTGAAGCTTTTCTTCAGAGTCCGCGTCTTATCTGAGGGAGGTAGCATCCGTTCTGTGGAGTCAGAGATGTTTCTGCAGTGGTTAATCATTCATGAATATCATCAGCACATAAAGGCTTTCCTATACATTATTATTTACTTCTGTGTTAACAAGAGGATGGACCACACTTCATAAATTTTTACTGTTGCAGCTGTGAAATGTTAACATCTGGCAACAGTCTGCTGACCATCTGTCGGTCCTGCGCTGTTGGAGGAATTCTCCAGTTTCAAAGTGATGTTAGTAAGTTAAACGATCATTAAAAGTGTTTTCTTCTTCTCTGTTATTTTAACTGCAGCGTGCAACATTTTGAGTCCACGTGCGGTTTGAGCTCACGTGAAGTTCTGTGCATCTGAATCTCTTCTGTCTGATCACATGACCATACTCGTGTCTGTTCTGGGATCGTCGCCTTACGACTTTAAAACTGCTCTTCATGGACCAAATTAGTGGATTGTAATTTTGTCGCGCTCCCAGCGGTCCTGCAGCGGGGAAAATTCTTCAGCTTGAAACTATTACTTTGCTGAGGGAAACTAAAGATGGGAGATGAAGACAGTTTTGTTTTTCTGAATGGGAAACGGTGTTATCAGTAATGGATTTCATTATGTTTCAGGAAGTGAGCCACTATACTGGCTGTAAGTGGTTATATATACGATCCTGCTATAACTGAATGTCATCTTTACTTTGAGTGATTTTGGCTGGCGTAGATGGGCACGGCCGTTTCACTGTGAGTGTAATCAGTCTGTCTTTATGGCCGCTACACAGGTGAATATCAAAGAGCAACCGCAGGCTCGCATCGCACCGTTTAACGTGACTTACGACTTCCAGCTCGGGCTCTCCACGCTCGGGCTGTCATTTCTTCTAATATTACAGCTTGTGAACATGTACATCGTTTCTGTAGGTGCGTCTGAAGGCAGCCCGCAGGGATACCACCGAGAAACCTCCCCAGTTATTCCCCAACTTTATTGTTATTACACATGTATAAATACAGCGTAATGAAACATAATTTGCATCTAATCAGAAGCAAAGAGCAGATTATATACAGATAAGGGTAGAATAAAAGGTGGGAATAGTTATGTGAAGATTATGTACAAATAAGTTATGTATGCAGATGTTTATATTGCTATACAGATGTGCTGCATTTATACAGATGTACAGATGTGTTTGCCATACATCAGTACATCTGTATAAATGTAGCTTTTATATCATACGTTTTCTGAAATTATTAATGTAAACATCAACAAATTATCACTTGTTTTAAAACTAGGTGCAGAAGTCTCGTTGTTTTGTGTTGTTGGCATGTTACATGGAGTGAAAGGTTTTTAAAGAGTGTTTTTTAGAAGCTGTTTTGTTACCTAATTAATCACAAACAAAACACTGCTGTTCATAATTTGACATTTATTTCCATTCATACAGAGAAACTGCTGTTTAAAGCTCTGTATTGTAAAACACAGTTAAAAAATGACTGATGTCACTATGAAATGCTGATTATCGACATGTTTTTAAAATGTGCTAATAAAGAATCTGATGAAAGTGTGACAAAGTATGAAACACATACATGTGTGTTTTCTGCTCAAACTTCTTAGAAAATCATCTGGAGCTTCTTACATCTACAGTAAGATGGTGTTTCTATGGCACCTGCTTCATAACAAAACAGCCGAGCAGGAAACAGAATAAACCACCGACGAGTTTCATCTGTGGTTTGGACAGAGACGTCCGAGTCCACAGATCACGAGCGTTTCCGGGTTTTGCAGAAGCTCCGAGTCCGAAAGAAAGCGGCCGATGACACGAGGTCTGTCTGCGAACGTCGGGTGTGAATGACATCATCAGCCAGCTCCATCAGCTCGTCGCACATTTGACTTGTTGATCAGATTCCTCGTCGGAGGAGCCGCCTGCTGTAAATTGTCAGCCTCTTTCGTTTTTTGGCTGCAGTTTTGTCGCTCCATTTCCAAATGGCACGGCGGTATTATGATGGGATGCGAAACACCACTCCAAATCCCCATTGTTCTGCCCTCTCTGTGTTTCCGAGGCAACAGTCTCCTACCATCTGGAAGGCCCTCATCCCTCAGTTCTTCTCATTTTCATCTAATGGCTTTCTCCTCTCTCCTCTTCTCGTCTCATTTCTGTTTCTTTCTTTCTACTGTTTCTCTTTCTTTGCAAAGACATCTTTTTAAAAACTTTTTGTGCTCTAATTCGACCCCCTCTCTCTCTCCGTCTCTTTTTTCTTCATCCTTTTTTTATTTTAAGTGCTTCAGTGTGTTACGGCTCTCTTTCACTTGCTCTTTTTAACCTGCTCTGGCCATTTCTTCTCATTTCATCTGCCTTTTTTATGCCCCCCCTTTTATCAGTTCAGCTAATGAGTACATTTCTTTATGCGCTATCTCACATTCGCAGTCACACGAGGCATATTTCCTAAATCTGTGTGCATACACACATACACGGGGGAATGTAATCATGTTAGTTTCCTACACTGGCATGTAATTCATGCATGATTTACTGGAGGATTAATCACACTCGACAGAAATTTATTGGCAAAGACAGATCGGAGCCCCTGAAAGGTGCTTAGTTTCATTGAAACATGAAGAAGTAAGAGTGTGTGTGTGTGTCCCAAGTGGGTCCCATTATTCTCTGCAGATGCTGACCTTCAGCATGCTGGCTCTCTGGAGGGCAGCACTTGTTTAATTCTTTCTTTTTTCTCTTATTCCTAATCACTCCCTCCCCCTCTGCTCTCCTCTCTTACATTTCTTCTTCCCCTTCTCCCCCCTTCTCATTTTCTGCCCTGTTCTTCCGTCCTTTCATGTTTTTTGTCTCAGCTTCATCCATCTAAAAGCCTCACTCAGCCTCTCGTACTTGAAGCCAGCAACTTGTTTTTAGATGTGAGGTCTTTTCTTGTTCTTTTTTAATTTCTTTTGTCTGCTGCTCGACTAAAACTTGGAAAACCTGCCTGTCCTTCATACCTCATTATTTAACAGTTAATGTCTCTCCCTCCTCCTGGCCTCCCGTTTCCTCCCTCCCTCTCCTGTCTGTTGTGGCCCTCTGTGGCCGTGTCTCTTTGTCTTGTGTTTACGTGGTTTCTTATCCTCTCTACATTCATCTACCTTCCTTCTGTCCTTTGCTCTTTGCTTCTTCCTCTGCATACAGATGAACATGTGATTCCTCGGCGGTCTCCTCTCTGTCTGTAAACTGTCAGCTGGTACTCTTAACACAAATTTTGCTCGAATGCGAGGTCCTCACAGGATATGTGGAATTAGTAGGCAGGTCCTGAAACAAAATAAATCCTTTTCATCTTAGTTGATAAAACGGTTCCCGGTGAAAAAATGTCTTCTTTTTATTTATTTATTTTGCACATTTTCAGCTCTTTTTTCAACCTCTTGACTTAAATTTGTTCAGTATTTGCATTCAGCTGCCCTCCTGACAACTTGGGTCACTAAACACGGCGACTCGTTCAAAGTGGAGTACGATTACCTCGGGTGTTCGCATCGTTTTCCTCTTTTTGCACTGAAACGATGCAACATTTGAATACAAATGCTGACGGTTGTTTTTGTAATAAGACTCGGCATAAATGATTAAAACATGGCACTAAGTCGAGCTTCGTCTTACCGCAGAAGAGTCTCCTCTGATGGGCGTAAACAGTCTAACACTGCTGCTGCCTTCATATCGTCTGTGTCGATGTCTCCATATTAATGCTGATCTGTAGCCACAGGGTGGGGCTCATCATGTCAACCAACTTTAAGCTGGATGATATTTAGGTTTTCTTCTTCTTGTGCTCACCGTCAGCGCAGTGCTTATAGTGTAGTGAGAAAATAACATCAACCAGGTGGATGTGCAGCTTCATGCAGACTTTTAACTCAGCTTACCTTTAATTCTAACACCCGAGAGGACAGCTGCTCTGCTCAAAGCTGTCATGGAGTTGGTTTGTATTTACACTACATCACATCTAGGAAGCAGATATGAAATAAGATGACTTTTTGACCTGCTGGTTTTATCTCAAACACGTGTTATAAAATGTGTATGTGATGATTTTTAAGACTTTCTGTTTTAGAACAAAGAAGCTGGAAACACTTCAAAGTCATTTGTGGCTGTATAAAGTGTTTTGTTCTGGGTAACCCACCGTTTATAAAACATGATGTCACTGACCAAAATTATTGTAGTTAACTTAAACTAAACCAGAAACTGAGGCTAGTTCTTTTTGGTTAACTACATTCATTTATTTATTTTAGTTAACTTAAATAAAAAATAAAAGCTCAGCTTTTGACAATCATGAAGTTTAACTAAAATCATTTGAATTCAAATAAAATAAAACTACAGAGGAAACTAGTCGTTTTAGCATCTGTTAGTTTGGTTACAATGTTACTGATGAGGACGAGACTGAGTCACTGCTTTTAAAAAGTTTTCAACATTTTCTAAAAGAAATAAAACTAATATGAGTTTTATTAAATTAACTAGTTTAATAAAATGAACTAAATCGAACATTTTCAAAAAAATAAAAACTGAAAGCAAAATGAAATCAAAACAAATCAGAGAATACAAAACTGTAGAAATCTACAATCGGTAGATTAAAACGTACTACAGATTTTGTGGGTTAGTGATTAGAATGATATGATAAAGCTCACATGTGGCAGCTTTTAATACTTATCAGTGAAATCGCCTGAAAGCTTTTTGCTCTGTGTCACCCAGACGTGAACCAGCTGGTTGTTAGCTTTAGCAAATGGTGTCACACGTTCCAGTGTTATGTCTATGAACACGGTATGCCCCCTAATCCTGGTTCACAGTACCCTTGCTTAGCCTTTGACCCCATCTTCTAAGTGTTTGGTGGGAACTGATGGAGTGTCATGTGACTTCAAGAGGTCAGAGGTCAAGAGAGGCATAGGAGTCACCCTCAGACCAGCTCAGAGACATTCACCGGCAGAGCTGAACCAACAGCAGGGAAACATCTTACTGTGTCACCAGCACAAGTCTCTGTCAGGCTCTCAGCGACTTACCTGCAGCAGCATCATGTGGTCTTAGTTAGTCAAACAAAGATGTCTGCCAGTCGCTCTGAACACTTCCTTCTTTTGCGTAAATATAGTTTAAAGTTTTTCACAGATTTCTCTGCAGCCCCGCCACTGCACACAGTACACCCGGTACTGTATCAGCATCTCAGTGCCTTTGTTCATGGAATAACTAACAATGCATGACAGAAACTCATAATTACTCTCAGGACCCCACCACAGGTGAAATAATTGGCTTTTAAAGCACTTGTGTGCTTACATATTTATGCCACAAATGTGTAAAAGCACTTGTTGAGCTAAGTGTGCGGTGACCTTTGCTCCCTGTGGATCAGAGTGAGGGGAGGGGCACTGCCTATATGTAAAGGAAACAGAAACCTTAAAGGTTTCAGGATTATCAGGCAGTCAGAGCTTCGGTCGTCATTACGACAGGTGTAACTAACTTTGATTTATTTATAAAAGTTTATATAAGGATAAATATGTAAATCCAGGCTTGGGACTACACCAGCCTCACTGACTCCTCCCAGTCTCAAACTGGTCGATGTGCCATATTATTTGTTACAGTGAAAAGACTCCACAGCCAGCACGGTCACTCTGCAGCTACATTAACCTTCTAATGTAAATATGTAGCTGAGGAAATGCAGCTTTTGGCACTTTTTGCCTTACAAAGAAGAAGCAGCTGTATTTGGGCCACGTTCCCTTCCCACTGGTGGGTAATATACCAGTTTAATTCACAATATCTAAACACATTAAAACAGTTTAAAACAATATTAAATGTTAATTGGCAAAAATAAAACAACTCGAAATCCTGTATCTTCCTCCATCGCTCCTCCGATCAACAGGCTTTACCGTCTTTCTCTTGCCTTCCTTAGATAATAAGATATTTCTCCGCCCTTCATTATTTTCCACTTAAGCTTTTATTACCTCATTGTTTGGACGATGGTGTCTGTGATTAAAGCTTCATAATGAAGTATCGCATTAGGAAGATGAAACAAAGTTAAAGTTAGTTTAACTCCGGCAACATTAAACCACAGCAGCTCTGTTTTCGCCGCGACTCACGAAATGACATTACGACAGCAGTCGCAGAACAATTTGAGCTATTAATCTGTTTTATTACCACACTGTCAAAATAGCACGACTCTCATTGACAAAGAATCTGACACTGTTGAATGCAATTTGAAAATATGAAGCGCTTTCCCGGCTTAAAATCTCAAATCACGTTCAAGTGGATATCGACATGAAGCGAGGCTTCGGCTCTATAAAGACTCATAAAGATATAACTGAATTAAAGCTCCGCTAGTTCATTTCCTCCACTTCTCCTTCGCTTACTTTAAATATTACTCTTCGCCTCCCCGCCCGCCTTTATTTATTTTTTATCTCAGCTTTCGTCTGTGAATCCTCGCATCAAGCCGCTGCCGTTTGTGCTCCGGTGTTTGGTTATATTGAGGCCATCTATCTGCGCTGTCATTGGCTCTCAGGAGTTTTTTAATGCGCTGTGACACAAAGCTGCATCTTGTCTCTGTTTTTAAAAGTTGCTGAGAGGCAGGCCTGCGTGATAGATGACTCTGTGCATGTGTGTGCAGCAGCCCAACAGCTGTAAGCAGCCCTTTTAGAAAGAGTCAGTGAAAGTGTGTGTTTATGAGAGAGCGGGGCAGGTGCAGATGACATATAACAAGTCCTTGTTTCCCCTGAAATCCATCAGAAATCTCTTAAATACCGGGGAATTAGTAAGGATCACATTACTCCCAATTACTGTCAGACACGGACAGAAATCCTTCCAATTATCCTTTTGAATATGTGACCCGTGTAACTGTGAGCGCGCTATCCACATAACAGCATTAAGGAAGTCATCCCTAAACAGGTATTACATAGTTGAATTTCCCTTCAAACTGAGCGCTCAGCGGCTTCGCTGTTCTGCCTGGAATGTTTTCAATTCCTCGTTTTGGTTTGATGACTCTCTCAATTATGTTAAACTAGTTGTTGCATGAGCCAGGAAGCTGTTCTCATTCATTACATCTGTTTCTCTCGTCTGTCTTTCTCACACACACACACACACACACAGACCACCAGCCCCTCGTTTGGTCTTAACTCTTCTCCAGCTGTGTGCCAATTTGCCTCCTCCAGAGTGCGTGGGGTTCGGGAGGGGGGTGATTAGGAGTTACGGGCTGTATTTAAACAGCGCGCCTGTCCTCTTTCGTGTGTTGATGATAAATGTTCTCACTGTGTGCATGTCTACATAAGTGTTTTAGTTCTCATACTGGGTGTGTGTATGCATGCCAGTAATGGGTTCCATCCACATCGTTCCCTAATCCCCAGCTGCCGCGCGGTGCTGACTGGGTTCCTGGAGGGAGAATTCCAAACTTGCCACCGGATTTACAGTGGATTCTCTACAGATTACCACTGGATTTCTGCCCCGTTCCCAATATGGAAACTCTCATAACACACTGGGGATCACGATATTATTTTTCAAGTATTCATTAACTGGTAGCGAATGAATCTTTTATTCAAACGATGCTTTTTTCCTATATTAAAGCACAAAGAGTGTGTGTGTGTGTTCGACGTTTTTAAATTTCATTTACAAAACCAATACAAGTAAACCTCAGAAATCCCCGCTCGTGGTCTCCAGTAGCTCCGTCTTCGACTGCTGGAGTAACAAAGGTTTGGAGTCGAGGCGTGAGAGAGAAATGTGAGCCGGCCACAAGCAGTCAGTTCAGCTGCACAGAGCCATTCGAACCAGTGCGCACTTCATAACTGGGACCACTGAGAAGCCACAGAGTTGGAATCAAAGTGTCGGTGGACAGAACAGTCGGGCGCACCGTGAACCTTTATCACTCGCGTGTCATCCAGACCACCGGTCCCCAACCCCCGGGCCACGGCCTGGTACCGGTCCATGAGTTGTTTGGTACCGGGCCGCGAGAGTCGAGGCTCGGGTGTGAAATTTATGGTTTTCAGGGGTTTTATCATTAACTCGGTTTCCCTGGGTCTTTCCCATGTTATAGTTGTGCCTCTTATTTTGAAAGAAATATTTATGTTACCATAGCGACCCGAGAGGAGGATGTTACTCTGTGTTGTTGGTGCATTTCAGGACGCTGCTAATAAAGTTACACAATTACTCAATGAATTCATGTTTATTATTATATTTACAAAATCCCACAGTTTTTGTCTCGGTCCTATCATTTTATTTTGTTGTATTTGTCCGCGACACCTTAAAGGCCGGTACATGAAACTATTGTCTGACATTGACCCGCTCCATGGTGCAAAAGAGGTTGGGGACCTCTGATCCAGACGACCTCCACTTTTTGTCATTTTGGTTGTAACATAAAAAAATTATTCTCATCTATCAGGAAACGTTTGAATTTTCTCTTCAGACTTAAATGTGAAGCTGATTTTTCTGTCTGTGTTCAGACAGCAGTGCCTTGATTACTCAATAATACTCCTACTTTTTTTTTGCCGTGCATCGGCACTATTTGCGTAATCCCCGCACCCTCCACCTGTGCTTATTTACTCCATCTTTGTCTTATCACCTCTGGTCCTTTCTGCTTTATCTGATTTTCTCTCTGTGTGCAGGTTTGTTGCAAATGGAGGCTGATAGCATCTGATAAAAAGTGACACTAAGTTCTCTAATTTGACAGCCTAAAATCTTCCCCCACCCAGCCCTAAATAAGAAAATACACAGACTACAGTAAAGTCATCATGTAAGCGTGTTGATCACTCCTCATCATCTTAATCTTAGAGATGATGTCTTGTTTTCCAGCTCCTGTTTTGATCCTCCTCATCTCTCGTCTTATCTCTGTTTTTCATCTCCCATACCTTCCTCTTAACTTTGCCCCCCTCCTTATCGCTCTCTTTCCTGCCCTCTTCACCCCTCTCCACCGCTCTTATCTCTGCCTCTGTGACATTATCATGTCTGGCGGCCAAACGCTAACTGACAGATGGGCTGACTGATACGGGGCACAGGTATACAGGCTCAGGGGTGAACAGCAAGCCCTGCAGCCTGGTGAACAGGCAGACTCGTAGTCATAAAGAGCGAGAGAGAGACACATGGAGTCGGACAGACACATGGAGTCAGACAGACACATGGACAGACGGCTAGAAGACGGACGTGAAAGAAAGAAGAGCAGACAAAACGGCTGCGGCCATTAAGAGCAGAGAAATCTGAGCCGTCCGGCTGAGACGCTGACCCGGAGCAACGTACGGCGAAGAAGACAGGTGTGTGTGTGTGTGTGTGCTGAAACACACATAAACATGCTAACCATGGAGTCGGGAGGGGCAGCAGATGACATCCCAAACATGAAGGGCATGCAGTTAGTTAGACACTTCCCACTGCTGACCACCCATCCTGACACACACAAGCATCAGCATAGAGATCACCATCTGACTCAGTGAGATATATGTTTATATGATAAACATGAATTCAGGATGGATATCCTGCAGTAGATGGAGAGATGCGTGCAGACAAATGAAAGAGACAGAAAGACGGAGAGATAAAATCTAATACCTCGTAATGTTTGCTATGTGGACAACATGTGTTTGTGTACTCGCTTTCCCCGGCACAGGACATCGATATCTGTTCACGGGACGCGGCTGGATTACCACAGCTGTGCGTGTGTCTTCGCTTGCGTTAACTGAGCCCTAGCCTACTTAAAACTGTCACGTGTCACTTATATTCTGTTGCTATGTGATGTTTGGCCGGGATGAGCCGCGAGCTGAGCGCGTGCTTCGCCCTCTCTCTTCTCTGTCGCCCGCAACAAATTGTTTTCAGCAGGTTTTCCTGAATATTTCAGATTTAGTGCGGTAGCTGTTGGTAGGCTCTTTGCTAAGGTACGTGAAGGGAGCATCACTCTGACGGCGCTGTGCCAGCGGTTGGTTGATTATTTGTTTTATTGTGAAGGTGCTGGGGCAGAGCGGGAGGTTAACGCTGCGTCTGTGCTCGGGTCTCGTGTTTATTCCTCTGATTATCTTTCATAACACTGTCTGTTCTGTTTGTTCGTGCATTTGTGTTGATTTTACATGAAAACAGCAACAAATGGTCACGGCTCTTCTTCTGCCACGGCCATCGGAGTCACACAGCAGTGAACTCTGAGCCAACTCCTCCTGTGTTTGGCCGGGTCCGGTTCATTGAGCGACTTCTCAGCAGTTGGAAAAAAGGACGCTTCGTACTATAAACAAGTTCAGTCGTGGAGATTTGCCCAGAACAAGTTTTTGAACCATCCAGCCACTGGCTGCATCTGCCTTATGACTGACTGGTTGAGGATGCAACGTTACCAATGGCAACATCCGGCGGTTTCTTTGCTTCAGTCTGATTGTGCTCTCAAATTTCTCTCTTTTAAATGCATAAAATTCTCTTTTCCAGACGAGGTCCGTTAGATGCAGCTGACTACCCCATGCAGCCATGGTCAGGTCCCTACCCCGGGCCTCCACACGCCCAGCAGGGATACCCCCAGGCACCATCCTACCCCACCTCCCAGTCTGCCCCATCTTACCCCAACTACCCACCTGGTCAGCCATACCCACGGCAAGGAGACCCTCGAGGCATTGACCCTGGCTACTACCCCCACCCTAGGTAATTATATGCAGGAAAGTACCCTCATACCAGGATCTGCATGTGTACTGTACGTACCGCTATGATGCTGTTGTGCTGGTTTTGTGATTCCAGTGCAGCGTACCTGGACGAGGGGGCGGAGCTCTAGATTATGAGCTGTTGCCTGCTAAACTAAAACTAGATCTCAGACTTCTCAAGCTGCCTGTTAGTCCAAATAGTCACAAAGAAAGCCAAATTATTTGACAGATAACCACATTATAGACACCAACAGCCTTCAGTAGACGGCCGCTAGCTACAGCTGCCTCCATCGGCATCCACCGGTCACTCAAAGCAGCTACGCCCTTAAACTTAAGCCTTAATACGTTTAAACAAAACATCACCTGCACACCTGTCAGGGAAATTAGCCAGAGAGGCCCAAACCTTTATTAGTGTGACTGACGTCCGTGCACAGCCTCAAGTGGCCGATCGCAGGAACTGCAGTTTTGGGGTTCAGCACCGATCATATTGAAGATTTGATCATCTTTCATATTACTGCCGCTCATCTTCGTCTTCCCTCTCGTCTGACTCTTCCTTCTTTTCCATGTCGGAGTATTTTGCTGTTCTTTGATCCAAGGTTGTTCTCTAGCTCTCAGCAGAGAGGGCCCCTGCGGCAGGATGTGCCCCCATCTCCCACCCCGCCTCTTCGGGGACTGCGGTACGACACGATGACACGTGGAACTGGGGGTGGGGGTTACAGGTAGGGCCAATTTGTGGATGGAGACCATTCCAGGTAAATGCTGAGCTCTAAAATGCTTCTTCCTCCTAGATAATGAATA
Source organism: Neolamprologus brichardi (assembly GCF_056152115.1). Lineage (NCBI taxonomy): Eukaryota > Metazoa > Chordata > Actinopteri > Cichliformes > Cichlidae > Neolamprologus > Neolamprologus brichardi. The sequence goes on along the minus strand of NC_142119.1, from coordinate 6,932,028 downwards.
AAATTCTGCCGCTGTACTCGAGTAATCCGGCACAGCCCTCTGTAACTTTAAGAATATGTTTGATTGGATACAGGCACCAGTGGGAGCTCGGTACAGACCAGCGTGGCTTTACTCGGGAGGGAGGAGGACAGCAACAGCAAACAAACCCAAAGCAGAAGACGGCGTGACTGCAGCTGTGCAGACACATCGAGTCCTGACATGACAATAAGCACAAAGTCACGTCTTCGTATTCTGAGTTTTCCTGCGTTCAGCTCTCCACTGAAGCAGAGTTGAAACCTCATAATGCGATGATCCGAATCCTCGTCATTATCAAACCGTGTGTGTGTTGGTAGGGGTGTACGGTAAGGTAAAGGAGGTTAATTACAGAGTAGAGGAAGCGTAATGTCTTGTTGTTTGAAGTCATTTAAATTGCTTTGAATCTTCGGAAAGTTTAAAATGAGCAGGTTTTTACTTTTCACTGTATTCTGATTAAGTTGTCTCTTTTAAGAATCTGTCAGGGCTGCAGAGGTAATTGGATCCATTTAAATTAAGCTCACATTCACAGCCGCTGCTGCAGCAGGATAAAGAACAATATCCACAAATGCAACCTAAAGTAACGCACTAACACTGACTGTAGATGGAGGTTCATGCAGATATGAATAACTCTTTATTATGTTTGTGTAATGAAAGCGTATTTATTCTCGAGATCCGACCGTTTATGTGGGCAAAGATGGGACTGCAGCGCCTCCGCTTTTCCAAAACATTCCTCCTTTCCTCTCTTAGTAATGGCTGCTGGAACACATTACAGCGCTCCAATCAGCACTCTGGAACGCTTTATTCCTCCAGATAAACAAAAAAACTCGTTTAGAGGCCGGCCGATGTCTGAAGTGACCAATCAGGGATCATGCCACTAATACCAGCACAGATTTCATCCTTATGAGTAATCTGATCATATCCTGTGTTATCAAAAAGAGTTATTGATACGTGTGAATCACACTGAAGACCACTATATGAATGATCTGTCCTCGCTGTTCGGTGCAGGACGAGGCGGAGCCCACGTCTGCTCCGTGGTTTGCTCCACGTTTGTTTGACCCTGTTGCTGCGTTTCGAAGCAGCTTAAGATTTTAGCTCATTTTAGCAGAACTGGAAATTATCTATGGATGGTCGCTTTATTTAAAAAGACCTCCACATGAATGTATGATGAGCTTACGTTTTACAGACACGTCCACCTGTGTGGAGTGATTTGATTTTCCGACTTCCTGCAAGAAGCTCCGGAAAAGGCAGGACGACAATAACAATCAAGGTAGCCGGGTGTTCCACAGGTGGAGCTGTTTTCATTCTGCCTTCTTTTAAAGCGTCTCTGATGTGTTGGAGCTGTTTGAGCTGCTTTTCCACACCGTCGAGTAAACCGGACAGAGAGGATTTTCTTTTTTGGGCAGCTTTTTGCAGAGCGGGGATAGAGGTCGCTTTCACTGTGTTACTCTGCACCGCGCGCTCTGCTTTGGATTTGAAGGACGTTTCAGTGACCCGACGGTGTAGGCATCACTGCTCGAACATGAAGTGAGCTTCAGAGTGCTGTCAGCGCCGCACCATAATGCAGATCCATTTTGCCACTTAGCAAAAGTTAAGTGTGACTAAGAGTTAAAGCCTTGCATAACATCTGTGTTTCACACCACAAAGCTCAGCAGAATTACTTTCAATGGAGATTAAATGTCTAAAATGACATCTCGGTATTGGGTGGACCGCGGTTCTCTCAGTGTGGCCGAGGCTGAAGGTCCGCTAACCTGAATGTAACATGTAGATTTTATCAGAAAGGTTTTTGTGTATCAAGAGTTGGATAAAGGGAGGTTAAGGAAAGGTAGAGAAAGATGTGAGGAACAGGTAGAAAAGGAAAAGTGGGAAATAAAGAGAGAAATCCCAGGAATGTGTAATATTTCAGACTAAATATGAAAAGGAAACGGTTGAAGAAATGGTCCGAGAGGTAAATGCAGTGCAATTTGTGCAGCATTAGTTGTGCTGTAGGAGTGAATGTAGTGACTGTGTGAAGTTTTCATAATTATTTCTCCTTTTGTGTTGTCACGTTTCACCAGTGTGAAAACCAGACTTGCAAATCAAGTAATAAAGCACATTTCCGGAGACTGATGAACAAATCACCTGCCGAGTTTAGAGCAGAAACACTGAAACAACTCGCGTCCCCTCAGATTACTTTCTCCTCGCTGATGATGATGATGTTACAGAGTGAGCAGCACCTGAGAAAATGATCCTTCTGAGAACATGTGAAGGATTTTCATGCCAAACATGTCAGGAGTCTCCCCGCTGTGTGTACCTGAATGCTGGGTCAGCGCCTGGAGAAGCTTTTAAACAGTATTTGAAAAACGTGACACGTTGCATGAAGGCGTATCTGTCTCATTACACAGTTTTCACGTATGTAACTCTTCACAAGCATTTATTTTTACGTTTCTTTTTTTAATGCTAGTTGATGATGTTGAATCGGACCAGAGCCACGGGATGTTTGGCTTTTGTTGCCACGGGTACGCTGCAGAGCTTCGATCGCTTTTTTCCTCCTCGTGTTGTTAAAACTGCACGAGCAGTTTTAAACTCGGCGCAGCGCGACTGACGCATCGAGCGCCCTGCAGGGCTCTTTGGTCTTTAGCAAGTTGCACAAGTTGAAGGTACTCGCTAGAATCTTCTGTACGAAGAGTTTCTGCTACTCCTGCTTCACCTTTTAAAGAGATGTAGAAGGAACCAACTAATAACCTCTGTTACCTAGAAGTATAACATGCTTTATCACAACGCTCGAATATATGAAAAAGTCAAATTTCATTTTATAATGTAACAATTCTGTCATTGTTTTCCAACTTTTTTATATTTTGTATATAACTTTTTGCATTAAAATATTCATTTTTAAACACATCTGGTCGACGACGTCATACTTTACTTCTCTTTAAGACACAATGCATGCCGAGCACATCTGCTGAGGTTAATTAAATATGAGTCAGGAGAAATTATTTCCCTCGTGTCCCCCGTACCCTGCAAGGTGAATCATTAACATTGCCAACCCAATTTAGTCCATCGTTTAAGCAGCTGATAAATTGTACTTTTGTGATAAGAGATAGATGGCCACAAATTAATGTAAGACTAATTATCAATTAGAAAAGGGAGATAAGGAGCGCTGATTACTGTGCAAAGTTTTCCTAGTTTTTCTGGCGTGTTGCCGGCGCGCTGCTAGGTCACTTCCCTCGGCTTAATAAGTATTTAGTGGCCGTGGGTAGCGTAAGGTGCTTTCTTATTTGTCAGACACTAGGTGCCGGACTGTGGCTCAGAGAAGTTGGTAGTAATGAGACACAGAGGCCAAGGAAGCATTTTTTTAGGCAGGGCGTAATTAGAATATCCCAGACCTGTTGGCCAATGGGGAGAGAGCAAAGGGAAGTAATTAAATTCTCTTGAGTCACTGCCAAGGTTCAGTATGGATCTGCAGAGTGTGTGTGTGTGTGTGTGTGTCCAATATTCTGATTGTGTCTGTGCAGGTGTTTTGTTTTAATGCATGTTAGAACTCGGATTAGTTTACCAGACTAATTGCAGTGCACCTCTGGACTCTCGTCAGCGCCCGGATCAAACGTGTCGCTGAAGTTAAGCAAAAGTGAGTCAGCGTTACACCGCAGTGACGGATACACCCACAGGACGGTCTTTTCCGTGGGATCGTTCCCTCTATTTTGACTCGTATCAGCCTGATGTTTGAAGATGCTCCACGATGTCAAATAAAATGTAACAAGCCTGTTCTGAGGACGTGAGGAGTAGAAAGCTCAGATATTTGTGTAAAGATGGAAAAAACTGTCAGAAAGATTAACACCTGAAAATTCTGCTCAGGTACAGTAATTTGTCCTTTGTTGTTTCCCACCTCCAAGCAACAAAATCAACGGCGTCCTGGTGACGATGATGCGGCTGAGCAGGTCATTGGACAGCTGAGCAGCTGGAAATTAGTACAAGACCAAAGTTTCAGTTTCTAACAGAACTGATCGTCTGATTCAGCTTAAATCTGTAAAATCTGTAAAATGCAGGAGGAGCTGGTGTACTCAGTATATCAGAAGTGTATCATATATGGGTGGAAGCAGAGTCTTGACTCAGCAGTGCTTCCTAATGCAGCGCAGCTCCAAACACACTCGCCTGTTAGCCAGAGGCAGGAAGTATTGACCCACTCAGGTCTGTGAGCTTCACCTCATATTTATTTTTCTGACAGTTTTTTTACTTTTACTCTCTTTTCAACAGAAATATCTGTTCGCTGCTCCTTTTGTTTCTTCATTCTGCTTCTCCCTTCAGGGCAGGGGTGTCAAACATAAGGTCCGGGGGCCAGAATCGCCCCATCAAAGATGCCAACCTGGCACACTGGTTTGGTTTGGAGAGCGTGAAGGAAAAGATAAATGTTGGAAATGTGACAGTGTTTTCATAAATGTTGCAGCTTTTGATGTTAAAGACTTCCACAGCAACGTTTCACACTATGTGATAGTTAAATAATTAAATGAAAGTTTTTAACTGTCCAGCAGAGGAATTTCTATTTTCTCTTCAGAGTTTCAAACATAAAACAACAAAGTTTTCTGTGGATTAACAAAAACTTTGTTTTATACTTAATGACAGTCTGGGCTTTTTGGCCAAGTCGTGTTGACAGATCCTGAAAAACTGAGACTGCTGAAACGGCGCTTCTTCTTTCATACATTAAAATTAAATGTGTAGTTAGACTTTGTTACACTCACAGAAAGAGGGAGTTTCATTGATCCAGCCCACTAAAGTTCAGAGTGGGCTGAGTCTCCTGGTGTGTCGATTATCAGAGCTAGTTACGTGTGACTGATGTGAAAGATATGAGTCGGTTAGTTTTGCACAAAAATAGCTGTTAGAAATGTCCAAAGAGCTACTTTATACTTTAAGTACATTTCACAGCGTGTACTTTTACACTTTTACTTGAGTAAAGAAGTTGAAGGAGTACTTCAGCTTTTACCAGATGGATGAGTACAACAGCTGAACATGTCAACAGAAGTATCAGCTTCAGTGAAGAATGTCAGGAGTACTGCCGCCTCTCTCTTTAAGCACTAATAATGATGTTTTTTATTAATTTAGCTGGAAAAACTGGACATGAATCAAACCCACATTCAGGAAAGTGCAGTACTGAATACACAAACAGGACCAACACACTGACTGCAGTAACCTGGTCTGCAGTGAACAGCGACGGCGAGACTTTACAACCCCTGGGCCACGGACCGGTACTGGTCCATGAGTCGTTTGGTACCGGACCGGGTGTGAAATTTATGGTTTTCATCATTTTTATTAGTTTTTATCATTATTTTTTTTATGGTTTTTATCGTTAACTCTGTTTTTAACTGTTTTTAACTTCTGTCTTTTCCCGTGTGTTAGGAATAAATCTTTGGGTTTTTTTGGTACTGGTTTTATTCAATTCAATTCAATTTTATTTATATAGCGCCACATCACAACAACAGTCGCCTCAAGGTGCTTTATATTGTAAAGTAGATCCTACAATAATACATACAGAGGAAAACCCAACAATCAGATGACCCTGTTTGAGCAAATGCTTTGGTGACAGTGGGAAGGAAAAACTCCCTTTTAACAGGCAGAAACCTCCGGCAGACCAGGCTCAGGGAGGGGCGGCCATCTGCTGTGATTGGTGAGAGAAGTAAGACAGGATAAAGACATGCTGAGGAAGAGAGACAGGTATTATTCAGTGCAGAGAGGTCTGTTAACACATAGTGAGTGAGAAAGGTGACTGGGAAGGAAAAACTCAATGCATCATGGGAGTCCACCAGCAGCCTACACCTATTGCAGCATAACTAAGGGAGGATTCAGGGTCACCTGGTCCAGCCCTAACTATATGCTTTAGCAAAAAGGAAAGTTTGAAGCCTAATCTTGAAAGTAGAGATAGTGTCTGTCTCCTGAATCCAAACTGGAAGCTGGTTCCACAGAAGAGGGGCCTGAAAACTGAAGGCTCTGCCTCCCATTCTACTTTTAAATACTCTAGGAACAACAAGTAGGCCTGCAGTGTGAGAGCGAAGTGCTCTAATAGGTGATATGGTACTACAAGGTCATTAAGATAAGATGGGGCCTGATTATTTAAGACCTTGTATGTGAGAAGCAGGATTTTGAATTCTGGATTTAACAGGAAGCCAATGAAGGGAAGCCAAAACAGGAGAAATCTGCTCTCTTATTTCTAATTTTAGAGATGTTGCACAAATGGAAGAAAGCAGTCCTACACATTTGTTTAACATGTGCATTTTATTATTATTTTTCCACGACACCTTAAATATTGTCCCCAAAAAATGTTGGGTGTTAGAGTACTCTGATTACTTTTTCATTGTAATAAATGTGTTTTACAATCCAAGTAATCGGTTATTCATTTTTCTAATAAGCGTTACTGTTACTGTTAGTTTCCTGCTCCTTTCCTTCTAACAAAGGGACAAAAGTGAAATCCCTGCCCATGCATCTGCAAAGTGGAATCTATGTAATCCTGCAGCTGCGTAGTGAGTGGACGGCCTTCGCAACATATTTACGTAGAGCTTCCCATTACACGCAGAAGAAACATCCCACATGTCGGCGAGTTATGAAGTTGTATTTTTGGGAACACAAAGGTAACAGATGAGTTTCCTCTGGGGGCGATACTGGGACAATAAGGATTCCTTTCTAATGCAGTAATCTTCAAAAGTTACAAGTTACTTTCAAAAATCATGAGACTGACACCGGAGGGAGCGAGTGGGTGGGGCACGTCAATCAACAGGTAGCAATTTAAACCCTGAGATGGACGGACTACAACAGCTGATCGAGAACGGGAATCTGAGGCTCGAGGTCGCCCACACCGGGCAGTCAGACGTAGCCTGGCGTCCCGAGTCCTCCGGCTGACCCGGTGGAAGCGTCGCTGTCATGTGCTGATGGTTTTTGTGGCTGTTGCTGTGTTTGAGAGGCCGTCAGCCAGCCTGGTTGACTCGCTGACTGACTGCCAAACAGTCACTGACTGACTGGGTGTGTAATTCCTCCTTCCCAGTGCAGGTCTGGCATGCTGTAATTATTAGCAGTTATTATTAGTAGTTTTAATCAGCACTGTAAACCATTGTAATTAGGATTTCCTATTATGAGTGGTTGCCAGTTTGTGGACGTGTGAGTGTGTGCGTCTGCTTGGCAAGGTATTGTTCAGTCATAGCTATTATTGGTGCCCTGGCAGCTGCTTTTTGTTCTCTTGACTTGTGATTGTTCTTCGTGTACACACTGTATTTGAAGGGCTTCCTTGGAGCTGCCAACCCCCGAAAACCCTCATTAATTACTGCCAGCTAGCAGCCCTATTTTCCCAATAATCATATACAACATGCACAGATCCTATCAGGAGTTCATGCACATTTAGCACCCCGCTCATGTTCTTTAGATCGCTGGTGAGTTTGAACTTAGTTCAACTTGGACCCAAACTGTTTGTGCACTTCGACTCTGTAGAAATCAGCACTGATATGCAGAAGTGATACACATGGCCAAGTATCGGTTTTCCACCATGTCATCAGATTTCATAATCCCATTCAGCACTTTGTGGTCACTGCAGAAAAATATAAGAACTACTGTGCGCTGGGTCGGGTTGTTGGGAGAGATTATGAGATCTGGCCGAAACAACAGAGCGCAGCTGGAAAAATCCAGGCTTTAAAGACGGATTAGTGCCGTCTCTGTTTTTAAAGTGAAAATGGGCTCGGAGAAACAAACGCTTATAGCACAGCGTGTCTAAATATTTAAGTGTTCATATGACATTCCTGTGCATTATTCACTGGCAGCCTTTTCTGTGGTACAGTCAGCTCCTGTCAGAGAACCTAAATGTGTTGATGTGAACCTCTTTTTAACAATGCCGCCTTCACACCAGCTCACCGTTTACAACAAACTTTTTGAGGCTTGCAAACAATTTAAAAGATCAACATATTATATAACAACAAATCAGATGACTCCAGGTGATTTGAATCAAATGACACCCCATTGGCAGGCACTTGGTGAGAGTGAGAAGGAAAAACTCCCTTTCAACAGGAAAAACCTCTGAGAAGCAGGCTCAGGGAGGGGCGGGGCCATCTGCTGCGACCTGTCAGAGGTGAGGCGAGAGAGAAACGATTGAGAGAGCTTCGCTTTAAAGGAAGCCCACTCGTACACAGAATTCAGAGTAAAGGAGAGAGAAGATAAAGTGTGACAACACGCTGCAGTGGTGTGTAAACATATGGAGAGTGAAGGGCTCAGTGTATCACAAGACATCATGGTCACCTGGTCCAGCCCTAACTATATGCTTTAGCAAAAAGGAAAGTTTCAAGCCTAATCTTGAAAGTAGAGATAGTGTCTGTCTCCTGAATCCAAACTGGAAGCTGGTTCCACAGAAGAGGGGCCTGAAAACTGAAGGCTCTGCCTCCCATTCTACTTTTAAATACTCTAGGAACAACAAGTAGGCCTGCAGAGTGAGAGCGAAGTGCTCTAATAGGGTGATATGGTACTACAAGGTCATTAAGATAAGATGGGGCCTGATTATTTAAGACCTTGTATGTGAGGAGCAGGATTCTGGATTTAACAGGAAGCCAATGAAGGGAAGCCAATACAGGAGAAATCTGCTCTCTCTCTTGCTGCAGCATTTTGGATTAACTGAAGGCTTTTTAGAGAACTTATAATAATAACTGGCAATTACCTTTATAATTATTGTATGCACTGCCCCTCAGAAGCACAGTGACTGTGACCAATCAGAAGACACTGTGCTTTGATGAAGGGGCCTTAAACAGACAGAAGCTAGAGCAGCAAAGAGGATCGTGTGGAAATGTGTAAGAAATCTGTTTATATCAGATGAATCCTTTGAAATGCAAACAGCACTTAATGGTGAGAACCAGTGAGAGAGCAGAGGTGAAGCACTGGTTACAGTAAATGCTGTTTTCTGTGTGTGAGCTCTAAGATTCACATCCCGCAGGGTCATGGACTCTGCATTAAGAGCACAGAGTCTCCTATTAAGTGTGTAAAAAATTACATTTCCTTTGTCCCCTGTGCACACTGATGACTTGTGGTAAACTCCACAGCAGCTGTTTCCCCTCTTCCCATCGCCCACTCCGTCTCCACCCTCTCTCACACACACACACACACACACACACACTCCCATCAGTGGTAACCTTGAGGCATGTTGCCAGCCTACACAGTCACTCTGTCTTTCTTGCGGGTCCTTCGGGCTGCTGAGAAGAAAATGGTGACAGGCGTGTCTTTGTTCCACGTTCTGATGCTGCTGGTCAGACTGACCTTATGAACCAATGAAAAAGTGACGTATGTGCAGTGGTCAGTGTTTAACCCATCATCAGTTTTACTCTATAACAGTTTCGTTTACTGCAGTAATTTTTGCATAACTTTTGCAGCAGTAAATATTCTGGAGAGAAAGTAACGCAGGAAAAATCTATAAAGTTATACTGCAAAGCTCGCTCTCTGTTCCCTCCCTGCAATCACACACAAATTTTGTCAGCTTATAATGATTTGCATCAAATTATAACTGAAAATCATGCTGCTGTTTGCACTGCGGTTGATGGTTTCTGTCTTATTCAGCACAGCCTGGCTGACCTTCCACAGACAACAGTCCCTGTAGTCATTCAGGTTCGACCTGTGGGCACATTTGAAACATTTTTAAGGTGAAGTGGCCTCTAGCAGGTGTCATCACCTTTAGACGGCCAAACCTCTGGCACCGTGTTTTCCTAGAAGTGAAAAACAACGAGCAGCGTCCTCTGCAGCCACGCTTCATGTTGTATATTTTATCTTTGATGTTTTTTCGTGCTTCTCCCAATACCGATGAACTCTCATTTCATCCCCTCCCTCCCTCCGGCTCTCGTGTCAGTCAGCAGAGGTGGGACCAAGTCATTGTTTTGCAAGTCTCAAGTAAGTCTCAATTCTTTATCCTCAAGTCAGAGTCGAGTCTCAAGTCACTGGTTTAAAAGTCCGAGTAAAGTCACAAGTCTAAAACTTTGAATTTCGAGTCCTTTCGAGTCTTTAAAAAAAAATGAAAAAAGAATGTTGCAGTTCTATGCTAAATGTAAATATTAGACCATGTAATTTTTAAATCTCTGTTTTTCTCAACACATGACAAAATAGTGAACTTAGAAAATATACACAAATTGTGAAATTGCACCTCTATAGAATGCAGCTCAATTAAACCTAGCTCCAAGAATAATTTTCACCGACAGTTCTGAGATAAGCTGCATGTTATTCTTGGATGAAAAAAAACTGTATCACCAATGGAGCCTGGACAACATTTGCTAGTTAAATTAAGTCAGCTATCTCATCGTAGCAAAAGAGAAGCACCACCTACCGTTCTTTATGCAACTTCAACTGTCGGACAAAGTTGGAAGTTGTTCCATCTCTGTCTGTGATTCTCTTCTTGCATGTTTTGCATATTGCATTTCGGTTTTTTGTTGACTACTTCATAGTTTATGTACCTGAAAAAAATAACTCCTTGCAGCATTTTTGAGGTTTTTTTTTTTTTAATTTTAAATCTGGTTAATTTGATTGGCTGTGCTACAGCTCACGCACACATACGTACGGAGTGTGGTTTGAATAAATGAATGAATGAATTGAATTAATGGTGCACACTTTCTATATAATATGCGTGTTAAATTTTATATTTGGGGTGAAATATCAAGTCCAATTCAAGTCCCAGGTCATTGGTGTAAAAGTCCAAGTCAAGTCACAGTCTTAGAACATTTTTTCAAGTCAAGTCTAAAGTCATAAAATTAATGACTCGAGTCCAAGTCATGTGACTCGAGTCCACACCTCTGTCAGTCAGTGGCTGTGTCCCATTTCAGGGTCTGCACGCTTGAAGTACGCATTTTAAGTGCGGTTACGTCACCGCCACGCGACGATGGCTGTCCCAATTCGAAGTGTACTTCAAATGCATACTCCAAATGCGCCGTCGATTTCCCCAAATATCAAGCGTGGTCCGGTGCACGCTTCGTGGTCCCATATATCCCACAATTCATAGCGCGGCGGTGGGTGTGGATAAGTTTGCCGCAAGAAGGGAGCGGCCGAAGAGTGAACTGTCAAAAGTAAGTACTGAATATGACGTCACTTATTCATGTGCGAATGTTTAATAACGAAGAACATTAAAACATTGCTGTTGGCCACATGCCGGCAAAGTTGTGTGACATTAGTGATGTTTGTACTTGCGTTAACTTGGTTTTAAAGCCTCTACTTCTAAATATATATATATATTTTGTTATATATATATATATATATATATATATATATATATATATATATATATATATATAACAAAACAAGCTGAAAGTCAGTGAGATATATATATATATATATATATATATATATATATATATATATATAAATTATAATAATCTGACAATACTATAATATTGGCCATATGATATTTACATTACCACAGCGAGATGACTTTAGTCTCATGAACAACATTAACTAATTATTATTTACTAGCTAATCTTAAATAACTGTTCAGTACAGAAATGAAGCCCAACAATCGTGTTTACAGTCCTGTGGTTTCAGCCTCAGATACTCAACTAATCAAAGTGATGTCATGACAAAAATGAATGACCAACAAAACATTTTTCTCCTTCATTTCTGTCAAACAAAGCTGTATGAAACGTGTCTCGCGGTTACTATCATGGTTGCTAGGCAACCTGAACAGCGCGACGAAGCATATACCGTCCCATTTCACAAGCCTCTCACTTCTGCACTTCTCGTACTTATAGTACGCACCGTACGTAGTGCGCGTACTTCAAGCGTGCAGACCCTGAAATGGGACACAGCTAGTGTTACACTGCTGCACAGGTGATGCACGTTTGCAGTGGCTGAAAACTGCTCTGCAGGGAGGCACCTCTGCAAACCGACACAGCAGCATAAGTTAAGCATTAGTCGCCACATATGAAAAAGCCCAACTTCACAGCAAGTTCAGCTTTCTACAGATAATTTAGACCTTCACACGAGCTCCATAGGGGCTCCGCTACACTTCATCCCAGCTAAACAGAGTCACTGAAGCAGGCCTCTCTGTGTTTGAGTGTGTTGTTTTTGCTGTGTGGTGAATCGTACTAACTCTGTGGTTTCTGACTTTTTCACCCCTTCAAACTAAACACCAGCGATTATGTTGATATTTTAAGCGGAAAGGCTCCTGTGTGTCAGTCCAGCAACACTCACAGACGTCGTTTACATCAACAACAAAAACCTAAATGATTAATAAGAAGCTGGGAGATTTGTTGCTGTAATAACATTGAATAGTATTTGAGTTGTATCCGTATGAAGGCCTCAGTGAAATGAGATTCGCCTCACTTTGTTTTTCCCTCTTTTTATCTTCACACTGCGCTACGCTTTAAACGTCTCTTATTTTAATCACTCGCGCTTCTTCTAACACTCGCTGTCATTATTTAAAGAGGTGTAGAGTGGAGCTGTTATTATGATCCAGTTGTTAAACGGAAAAATGGCTTAATTTTCCATTAAAGCTGCTGTTTTACTGCAGAGCTTGCAGTGGAGTCTGACTCCGTGGTCACGGCAGTTTCAGCGCACAAGCTAATGTGAAATTTCAATTAGAGAAAGAAAATCTGTAATTGTGAAGCTGTCAGTCAGCGCTGCCATTGTTTTATCTGACAATTTGGGTTTTTCCTGAATAATATTTCATTTTGTGAAATAATTACAGCAGAAAAAGTGAGAAAGAAAAGCACAACAGCTCTGAGCTGACCAACCTCCCTAATTACACGAGTGACCTGTCAACTCATTTTTATTTATTGCCAACATATTAAAACAACAGACTTTGACCCGAGCCCTTATCACGGAGGCAAGAATTACTGTGGCAAAAACCGAAAAGTCACGCTGAAAAAACACAAAATGAAAAAAGGGGAAAATGATAATAATAAATTCAAAATTCCTTTGATTTCTGATTCAACACCTGATGTGTCAAATAAAAAACCTCGTTTCATTCATCAACAAAGACTTCCTTCTTCCCAGCAACACTGTGGATCCAAGGCATCACAGGTCAGATACTTATATAATCTGCTCATTGAGTTTAGGGTCTCCTCCCAGTTGAGTATTCCTGGAAAACCTCCAAAGGAATGTGCCCAGGAGGCATACTAACCAGAGGCCTGAACCACCTCGGCTGGCTGACCTTCCTTCGACACGAAGGAGCAGTGAATCCGCTCCAGGATCTCTCCAAACTCCTCCTATGAAGGAAACTCAGTTCAGCCACTTGTATTCATGAGCGTACTCTTTCTAACCAGAGCTCAGGACCGGACCGTAGATGGGCTGCTAACGCTCTGTTCACCACGATAGCTCAGAACAAGCCTCTCTCCTCCAATCCAGAGGAAGCACATGCCAAGTGTGTGATGTCACCTCTCTAATAAATGCATTAAATACCAAGAATATGTTATGATAATAACCAGTGTTAGGTGTACTGCAGTTGAAAGTACTGCTAAAAATTTTAAGGAGCAGAGATATGAACCTCCATTTATCCATTTTTCTCCGCTTATCCAATTCAGGATTATGCAGAAGCTGGAATATATCCCAGCTGCCAGAGGGCGAGGGTCCACTGTGGACAGATGTGTCACAGACAACCGTTCCCACTCACAGGCACACCTGTAGGCAGTTTCGACCCACCACTAACCTAACCCCACTAACTGCATGTCTTCAGACACAGGGGGAGATCACGCTGCCTCACAGACAGGCCTGTGGCCTTGGTGGAGTCAAACCCAGGACTTGGAGTAGAAACAAGTGCATCCTCTCTGTCCAAGCATCTGCACAGACACAGAGCTAGCAGCAAAGAGTCCTTCACCCAAAGGTGAGTCGATGCCATCATCTGCCGCCCGGCAGCTGAAGCCTTGATTTTTCTGCAGGAAACAAAAGCAGAGACTCCACTTCTATTTCTAGCCTTACCTGCTTCTGCAGCATTGTGCTGTGAAGTGCTCTCCGGGCAGGTTTTCAGCTTTGCTGTCGGATTAGTGTTCACACTTAAAAACTAAAAGGAAAGTCTCGTGTGTGTTATTTGTGCCAGTGTGTGGATGTGTAGCCTACGTTTGTTACAGCACACCTCGGGCTGCAGACTGTAACAAGTAGTGTAACAAAGTCACAGAGTAGATCAGTGATGTAACAGGTTACTGTGACCTGTGTTAAAGTCTTGTTAGTGCTCAGAGTGATGCCAAAGTGACTGTTTTCATCTGCTCCCAAAGAATTTCATTCTGCTGACTTCCAATCCTGATGTCCAGATCGCAGACAGCAGATATCCAAGTCAAGACTGGACTTCCTCTTTCCTACACTGGTCATTGTTTTTCAATGCAGATACATTTTTCAAATTCTGATAAAAGCCGTTTCAGAAAAGATCCAGTGGTTCTGATCTACATGGACTCTGTACCTGCATGCAAACAGCGCCTTCCCAGACTATAACCTGATAACAAATGATGTTGCTCACACTGCCTAAAGAGCTTGGAAAGAAAGCGACTGGACTTCTCTAAGTTTCACGGAGACGTTTCACCTCTCAGGCGAGAGCTTCTTCAGGTATATAAACCCTACTGGAGGATGTCCCTTAAGAGGATCGTGCCGTGACCTGGATGACTGAGAACCTACGCAGACATCTGTTACTTACAGATTTTGTATATTTTTATGCTGATACACTTCTATATCCAGACCTTCCTCCTTGGGGGTTTTCACCATATATGACATTGCAGAAAAATCTCATCTGTCATCTGTGATTTCTTTATATTTTGCTTCAAAGGATCCAGACTTTCCTGTCATTTTTAACATGCTCTGCATCCAGTAGTACTTTTGGTGAAAAGGTGATTCCCAAAGAGCTATTAGTTGAAAACTCAGCATATCTCGTCATGCTGTGCACCGTGTTCTTAAAATGTTTGAGGGAACTGAACAAGTGGAAGACAAAAGAAGAAGTGGACGGCCTAAAAGACTGAATGAACAGCGCCTGAAAGTCGCGTCCCTAAGAAACAGGACAAATGCATCAAAGACCTGACGCTGGACTTGACAGATATATCTGGATCTGCAGCTGATCCATCTACTGTTCGCTCATCAGGAATGGTCTCAGTGGCAGGGCTGCTGTGAAGGAGCCAGTGTGAATGAAGGGAAACAGGAAGAAAAAGCTGAAAATTACACAAGAACTGGAGTGAAAGTCAGTAAACACGTCTGATGTGTGATCAAATTTCAACACTTTTGGTTCGAATCATTGTCGCTGTGTACTGAGGATGTCAGGAGACGTACAACGATGAGTATCTGCAGCCGTCTGTAACACACTGGCTGCATTTCAGCCGGTGGGGTCAGAATTTGATCCACCATGTAATACCATCATGAAAGCATCTGATTGGCCACAGCTTCATTTTTGCAGCACGACAATGATGCCAAACACACGGCCAGTGCAGTCAAAGCACATCTGGATAGAAAAACACAGAGTGGAACACCATCAGTGGCGGACGGGCCTCCCAGAGCCCGGACCTCAGCACTGAAGCAGTGTGAGATCATCCTACAGAGAACACAACAAAAGGCAGAAACATCCAAAGAACGCTGCCTGTGCTGAAGAATAAAGGTGGCCTCACCAAATATTGACTTTCAGCTTTGTTAGAATTGTACAAACTGTTTATTGCCTTTTCCCCCTTTATGTTTGCACACGTTTCAATAAACCACTGCACTTATTTCCCACTTTCCTAGCAAAATATAAACAATTTATACTTTTTCACAGTACTGAAAGTCGTATCTTTGTTTTATTTTATTGCACGCCTTCATTTGTCTTTCAGCAAAAGCAACCAAAGTTCCACCTACGTAAATTTCTGCAAAGGAGCGTGGTATTTTTCCAGGGGTCTAGAGCTAAATGTGATGTGTGCGTTGTATAAACTCTGGTGAAATAAACACTTTTGGGCTGTTGGACTCTGTTGGGCTCGTTCCTCAAACAAAGGCTGGTTCATCAGTCATGACTGTATATTTGAAAAGAGGCGTTATTGATGACCCTGTTAGATGTAATTTCGTGGCACCAAACAAGGCCCGATGGCTCGATTGGCCCGAGTTTAGTTTGTGAATTTCACAGAGGCTGTGCACAGAGCATCCACCCACAAAATGCCACCAGGAGTTCGGCTTTTCAGATCCTATAAAGGTGCAGCATTTGTTGAGCGCTGGAGATGAAGCTAGGAGGAGTTTAACGTGTTGGATGACACGATGCTGAAAGTGCATCAATGAACAGAAAGTAGACTTTTTTTCTACCAAGTTGAAAGCTTTTCTGTCAGGTCACCGATCTGCCTCACACACTCACACACCCACACACATTTTTCACACAGCCATGGGGAGTTTTCAGCCTATACACACACACAGCCACTCACAAATCTTTGAGTCAGTCACAGGGATGAGACCAGCATGACATGAGCAATTATAATCTTCCCAAAATACATCTCTTCCTTTCTTCAAACCCTGTCCGAGCTAATAGAGTCTAGTTGTTGAGGATTTGTGTTCAAATCGCTCGAGGGACTGAAGCGGGACAGGGATCCGAAAATAGAGAGAGGCTATAAACATACATGAAGAAAAAAATATGCCTGTTAGGTGCTAATCCTGAGCTGGTGATTTTGTTCTCTCGCTGCTTTCTCTCTGACACTCAGTTTGTCAAACCACAAAGTTCATTTCAAACTAGCGGCCATGGCGTGTTTTATTGTGAGGACGGCAGGCGGGGAAAAACGGGACAGGGGGAATGAACTCGCCTGAACGTATCACAGCTAAACAAAGCTTCAAGAGGTATTAAAAGAGGCTGGGGGGTGAAGGAGAAAAAAAGGTTTTTGTTTTTAAAAACCGGGGCACACGAGGACAGCGAGGGAATGAAAGATGGGGGGAAATGGCGAGAAAAGGATATTGCATATAGATGGGCCACTGATCTGTTATCTCTCCTGCTTTTATTAGTTTCATGAAGAATTCATGCAACAGGCAATAATAAATCACAGTGGGGATTTAATTTGATGTCAATTCTGAAATTATGAGCTACTCTATTATTGCTTCTTTAAGTGGCATCTAATTTTGGGTGAGGTCTCCCTATCCCCCATTATCTGGTCCCAGTATATATAAATGCATTATATGTCCACATTTCCAGCATCGTGCATGCAAGTCGAAGGTTTCGTGCCTTCCACCTGTCATCCTCTCACCTTCAACTGGGATAAGCTCAAGGCCTGCTGGGTAAGCGGGTGGATGAATGGTCTCTGCAATAGGCGTATGATCATTTTCACTCATATTCATTCATTCACTGATTCAGATGACTGAGACCCTTGTTGATAGTCTAAAGACTAATATTGCTTTGATTGGAAGTGACTTCTCTCTGATCCAAGGGGCCAAGCGAGCCCATGGCAGTATAACGCCTCCAACAGCACAACATTGCTTCATTAAGACAGCAACAACATAGTATGATGCTACTCTGGGAGTCAGAAGTGGTGGGAAACAGGTCATCACACCCTCTTCATGGTGAATATACCAGGTCATGTATGTGGTTGTTACAGTGTCACTTGCATGTAGCTGTATTTGTCTTTCGGCGATGTTACTGCAGCACTTTCTTGTTGTTGGTGTCTTTAAAGTATTTAATGCTGTGACGTCTTTTTTCTGACGGCAGCGACAAAGAACAAATAATATAATTCACTTAAATTGTGAAATGGACCCTGAGCCAGCACAACCGAGCCAGCAGTGCGGGCAGCAACGCATTTCTTACCTGGAAGAAGAAGAAGAAGAAGAAAGGGGCGAAATCAGACCGTGCAATGACAATTCTGTTTGCCAGCAACCAAGCTGCTCTCAGCGTCAAAAGACTCCAACCTAAAGAAACATCTGGAAGTAAGTTCTTTTTTAAAAAAATTAACGTTAGCCTACTGCAGCTACCTTGTTTTAGTTTGATGTTTTTAACGAACACTTTTTATTATGTGTAATGCACAAACACACCAACAGAGGGCAATAATATCCCTTCAACATACATTGGTTAATTACTATTACAACACTCCCACTTAATTTTACCATGGAGTTCACTTACTTGACTGCCATTGCTTATTTCTTTAAAAAAAAACAACAACATTATGCACCTATATCACGGTGTTACTAGAAAATAAAACATTTTCTCTTTTTGTTTTGAACTCACACAAAAAATGTACTGTGTCCATTTTAGACAAAACTATTATTCTTCATTACAGTTAAATGCTCGCCATCTTAACATAAGCATAGTATAGGCATGTTAAGCATATGATAACCCTTTTAAACTGAACACAGTCCAATCTTCCCTCTGAGATACTCAAACCTTTGTCTAGGCAGTGGTTTGGTTAACATGTCAGCCTTCATGTTTTCTGTACAGCAGTACTTCAGCTGGATTTGTCCATTTTGCACACATTCACGAATGTAGTGGTAACGAATGTCTATGTGTTTTGTTCTTGCATGATCGACTGGATTTTTTGCAATTGCAATTGCTCCTTGATTGTCCTCCAGGATCACTGTTGCTGTGGTCTCCATTCCAAGCTCAGTTAATAGTCGTCTTAACCAAACTCCTTCTTGTGCAGCTTGGCTCAAAGCAATATACTCAGCCTCTGCAGTTGAAAGTGCAACTGTTGCTTGTTTCTTGCTAAGCCAACTGACTGCACCTCCTGCAAGTAGAAAGATGTTTCCAGTCGTAGAACGTCGATCGTCCTGATCACCTGCCCAATCAGCATCTGAATAACCAACCAAGGTTCCTGTTTCTGTCCTTTGATATTTGAGCCCCAGGTTTAGAGTTCCTTTCAAATATCTCAGGATTCTTTTCACAGCTGTCAGGTGTGTAGTGTTTGGGTTTGCATTGAACCTTGACACCACACTCACTGCTTGTGCAATATCTGGTCGTGTGGCCATGGCAGCATACAATAAACTTCCAACCATTGACTGATACATGCTTGGGTTTACAGGTTGACTGACATCATCACTCTTTCTTAATTTGACATTTGTGTCAGCTGGAGTTGCTACTGGATTGGCACTGTCCATTCCATACTTTTGTAGTATGTTTTCAATATACTGTCTCTGATGAAGCATAACATGGTTTTTGTCCTTGTCTTGGATCACTGAGATGCCCAAAATGTAGGATAGCTCACCCATGTCCTTCATTTTGTAGTGTTTCTTCAGAGTGTCCTTTAATGTTTTCATGCTCTCTGCTGATTTGGTAATCAAAATCAGATCATCAACATACACAGCCAATATTTCCAACTCCTGACCTGTTCTAACAAACACACACTGATCTGAAGTACTCTGTGTAAAACCAATACCTTTCATGAACTCTGTAAAAGCTTTGCTCCAGCAACGTGGAGACTGCTTCAGTCCATATATTGACTTGTTTAGTTTGCACACTAGATGTTCCTGCCCAGGTTTGATGTAACCCTCTGGCTGCTCCATGTAGATTTCCTCTTCCAGGTGTCCATTCAAGAATGCAGTCACAACATCCATTTGATGCACATTTAGATTGTTTTGCACAGCAAATGACAACAATGTACGAATTGAACCAAATCGTACAACTGGAGAGAATGTTTCATCATAGTATGCACCATAAATCTGTGAATAGCCTTTGGCAACAAGTCTGCACTTGTATCTTTCCACTTGTCCATCACTGTGATGCTTAACTTTAAAGACCCATTTTGATCCAACTGCTTTACGATCCTTTGGTAGATCCACTAAATCCCATGTGCCATTTTCTAGCAGTGACTCATATTCCAAATCAGCTGCTTCTTTCCACTCCTTTGCATTTAGACTTGACATAGCCTCTTCCAGTGTATTTGGTTCTGTGACACAACATATGTTTGCATAATGATCAACTGTAGCTGCATCAGCAAACTCCTCAAATCCATATCTCTTTGGAGGTCTTCTGATCCGCTGATCTCCTTTTGCAGCCTCACTGGTGACAGTCTCCTCAGTACTTGTTTGTCTTTCACCCGTGTGTAGTGTCACCTCATTCCGCAAACAGAGATCATTTTCACTTTGTTTGCATTTAAACTCTGTTTCATTAAAGACCACATCTCGTCGAATCAGTATTTTTCTTTTTTCCTCATCCCACAGTCGGTAGCCTTTTGCATTGGTTGCATATCCCAGGAAACGAACTTTCACTGCCTTTTTGTCCAGCTTCTTTCTCTCTGTGTCTGGAACATGAGCATAAGCAACACAACCAAATACTTTCATATGGCTAATGTCTGGTTGTTTTCCATACCATCTCTGATAGGGTGTTTCGTTCTTTAAAGCAGATGTTGGGAGCCTATTCTGTATGTAAGCTGCAGTAGCAACAGCTTCTGCCCAGAATGTGTTTGGCAACTTTGCATGTGACAGCATGCTTCTAGCTGATTCCACTAGTTCTGTTTTTTCTCTCTGCAACACCATTTTGCTGTGGTGTGTGTGGTACAGTCATTTCATGGTGGATGCCTTGAGCTTTCAAATATTCTTGAAACTCTTTAGATGTGTATTCTCCACCATTGTCAGTTCTGAGTCTTATTACTCCCTGTCCACATTCATTTGAGAAGATTCTTTCAAACTCTTTGAACTTGCTCAGGACTTCCGTTTTTTCTCTTATGAAATACACTTTACAACATCTGGAGTAGTCATCAATGAAAGTCACAAAGTACTTTTTTCCTCCTAGTGACTCAGTTTGAAAAGGACCACAAACGTCACTATGCACTAATTGCAACTTGCGTTTTGTTTGTATTTCTCCCACTGATTTGTAAGGTTTTCTTGATAATTTGCCCTCAACACAAGCTTCACAAAAAATGTCCTCCTCTTCATTTGTAAAGCTAACTCCTTTTACCAAGTTTTTGACTTTTTTCAGATTTGTAGTGTGACCTAGGCGCTGATGCCACATACTTGCTGGAACTGAAGCAGTTGACGCTCCATGACAGGTTGTGCAGTTTCCCTCGATATCCAGCTGATACAATCCGTCAGATCTTTGTGTTCCCATTCCATGGAGAGTTCCATTCTTTCCTCTTATGTAGCAATGAGTCCTTTTGAACTTCACTGTGTTTCCCTTCTTGGCAGCAGCTCCCACTGAGAAAAGGTTCATTGATAATTTGGGAACATACAGCACATCATACATTGTGGCATCTTTTCCATCACTAACTCTGAATGACATTTTCATTGTTATGTTGCCCAGACCTAAAGCCTCAACTACTCTGCCATCGCCGAGTATCACTATTTGTGGTTCTGAAAACTCTTGGTAGTTCTGTAAAGCTTCTTTATTCCATGTCATGTGTTTTGACGCACCTGAATCAATTAACCATTCTTCTTGTTGTGCATCACTTTTACATGACTCATTTACAACAAAAGCTCCCTCAAATGTGTCCTCTTTGTCCTTATATACCACACTTTTAGCCTTGTGAGCTTTATATTTCTTTTTAATGCTTGGACAATCACGCTTGATATGTCCTTCCTTCCCACATTTGTAACATCTCCATGAGTCGGATCTGTTTGCTCCCACTGTTTGTGATCCACTCTGTTCATTTCTATGCATCTGAGATGACATCGCTGATACACTACTGGACACAGTGGTGTTGTCAGTAAGCACTCGCTTTTGTTCCTCATTTATCAAGGCTTGTTGAACAAACTGTAATGTCAGACTGTCCATCTTTGTCTCCAAAGCAGTAACAACAGTTGCATAGCTGGGTGGCAAACTACCTAGAAGGGTGACAATTTGATCTTCCTCTTCAATTACAGAACCTATTGCCCCTAGCTGATCAGTAAGTTCCTTCATCCTTTTTAAATGATCATTGAGATGTTCTCCTTCCTTCATTTCACACCGGAAGTACTTCTTCTTCAGAAATAGCTTGTTAGCAACAGTATCTCTTTCAAACTGTGCTTTTAGCATCTCCCATGCTTCTTTGGGGGTCTTACAGTTCGTTATCAAGTACAATTGGGGTGTACTTACATTCAGTACCAGCACTGAAAATGCCTTTTCCTTCTTCCGTTCAAATTCAGCTCGTGCTTGGGCATTAGCATCCGCAGCTAACTGCTCCGTCTCCTGTACCATACCCCACAGTCCTTTTGCCTTCAACAGGTGCTCCAGTTGGAATTTCCACGTTGCCCAATTCTCCGGTCCGCTCAGCTTGTCAATAAACAGTCTATCTTCCATTGTGAATCCCACAATTCTGTTTATGACCCCAAAAG
Organism: Neolamprologus brichardi; assembly: GCF_056152115.1. Lineage (NCBI taxonomy): Eukaryota > Metazoa > Chordata > Actinopteri > Cichliformes > Cichlidae > Neolamprologus > Neolamprologus brichardi. The sequence goes on along the minus strand of NC_142119.1, from coordinate 6,909,906 downwards.
AAAACGTGTTAGCAGCTTCCCTTGGCGACCTCTGGGCCCATAACCTGATGTTTTTAACGAACACTTTTTATTATGTGTAATGCACAAACACACCAACAGAGGGCAATAATATCCCTTCAACATACATTGTAAAATTACTATTACAACATAGTTGTGGTAGCTACCTGGGTTAGAAGCCACTTCTGTATCTTCGATGTACTATTGCTGCGTGATTTATTACAATTTACTATGTGCACGTTAGCATATGCTACTTCCGGTGCGGAAACTCCTGTGGGGAGCTTTGTTTCCGGTGTCCTATTCGCGCCCTGTTTACGGTCCAAAACAAGTTAAGCAAATGAATGAATCAAGCGGCGATTTACATTTCTATAGATGTCTTGGGCATTTACCCAATATATCTGTAAATGATGTTCATCAACTTGTCGATATTTTTCCCCGGCGCCTCAGGGCAAACGAGAAAATGGATTCAAATGTTATATTCCCTCGTTTATCGCGGGTGTTATGTTCCTAAAATAACCAGCGATAGGTGAAATCAAGTAGCCACTTTTATTTTTTGACGGTGCAAAACGTTTCGTGGACATCGTGGACATACAGCACTGCACTTCAGAGTCATACTGCTAGTGATCAATGCAGCGATTCTGTACTGTACAGGAGAGACATCACGGAGGAGATCGTCTGCAGCAATCAGGACGCAGGACACAATGTGATGTAAAAAAATAAGCATGCAAACTTGCACTAAAAAAATCCGCGGAACAGCGAGGTGAAAGGTGAACCGCGTTATTAGCGAGGGACCACTGTAATTTTTAAGGTAAGTCACAACATACCCTTCGTACATCCTAATGTATAGAAACCCTTACCAGCAATCATTCATTTTTTGTGTGGCTTTTTTCACAGTTTGTTAACATGCTGTGTAGGTGTGTACTTGACTAGCTGATATTGACATAACGGGGGAAACATCTGGTTCGACTATTCTTCGCCTGTAGTTTGAATGCTGAACATTTGCCTGTTTAAATCATAAGACCAGTCACTATACAGAGATGTGCTTCTGAATGTGGACGATGTGTCTTCTGCTGCAGTGATGCAGTTCTGCTTGTGTTGAGTGATGTAAACAACTGATCGATCTAAACTCTTTAAATGTCAAAATTGATCATTAGATTTTTTATGACACAACAGTGGTGAGTGTTCCCACCTTCTGCTCTTTGTAACTTAACGCGATCTTTCCGTTTTCGAGTTTTGGACATGATTTTGGAGTATATCTTCGCAGTAGCGATTTACCGCAAAGTAAAGCTACCGGAAATGTACAACCCCACATCCGGTCTCAAACCAGGAAGTTAGCATTTTCTCGTGCACAGGGTCAATTACTGAAGGCTGCTCACCACCAGTGTTGCCAACTTAGCGACTTTGTCGCTATATTTAGCGAGTTTTCAGACCCCCTTAGTGACTTTTTTTCTAAAAAGCGACTAGCGACAAATCTGGTGACTTTTTCTGGTGTTATTGGAGACTTATTTATGACGACTTTTTGACGTGAAAGCGTGTATCGCTCTTACTCTCAACAAGCAGTGGGTGCTGCAGTGGGCACCTCGCTCGTGCAAAAGCGCTCACAGGCGGAGGATGGTCCTCCCCCAGCTGCTATCAGGGCAGGAGATGTTCCCATCTATGCGTCCAAACTGCAAATGAATCACGCATGAGCAAAGCCGCTACTCCCGTACTGACTGTAACGCAGTCAGTTCTTCTTTTACTGTTATGTTGTTTTGTGGGTCACAAGGTTTAAAAATTTTAGTTAGTTTAGTTAATTTAGCTTTAGTTAGTTTAAAAATACTTATAAACACACACACACACACACAAAGTAACTCCACCAGAGTGCCTATTTTGGGTCACTTTTGCCGATAAAGGAGCAGGGTTGGAATTGTGACGTTAAAAAAAACACAATAATTGCTAAAAAGAAATTTAATTTGTAATTCTAAAGAAATTCTAAATGCAATTAGGATGTTTTTAGCTCACTTTATCTCTCTTCCACGATGTTATTTCTCTCTCCAACAACGTAGGTTACAATTACATTAGCATGGCCAATTATGCAAATTAGGCGATGACATCATTTAGCGACTTCTAGCGACTTTTAGGACAGCCAATAGTGATTTTCCTTACTGAGGAGTTGGCAACACTGCTCCCCACCGAGCTAACACTGTTAGCTGGCGTTAGCTGAGGTTAGTTTTGTTAGACTTGATGGATAGCATTAACAACCTGCTAGCTGCAAATAATCATGTGCAGTTCTGAATCAACCTCAGCTAACGCCAGCTGAAGGCTAGTAACCTTCAGAAATAATAGTAGTAATAGTAATAAATCACACAGCAATAGTACAGTCATGTAGTTGTAAAAAGCATGATAATATATTGAGTAATCCAAAGTATTCAGAATGTTTTACTCACATTAAGTAACTTAACGGAATACGTTACAAACTACATTTTAGGGCATGTATTCTGTAATCTGCAGTGAAATACATTTTAACAGGAACCTTCCCAACACTGGTCATGGCTGCTGAGAAGTTCAATGTCTTAGATTGTTAATAATCAATCTTAAATTAAAAGCCTGACAAACTAATAATTAGTTGACGTTGGTTTATGATGCCGCAGGAGAGAAAAAGGTCCAAATATTTTGTGAGTGTTTGACAGATTGCAGAGGGTGACCTCAGTAATTCTGCCTGTGAAGCAAAGGGGAAGAATGAAGTTTGAAAAAAAAATGCATGATAATGAAATAATGTTAATGAATTTGGAAATGCAGGGTTGCAAAAGCACAGAGTACTTCCTTAAAATTGTGCGTATGAATGCAAAATTATTTTGAGTTCCACCAGAAAAAGATGAGAGGCTCGGTTGTTTACGTTTGACAGTCGAGCTGATTATAAGTTAGCGTATGCATTTAAAATGTATTGTTAACTGATTAAACCAAATCTCATCGCCACCTGCGCAACCAAGTTTGCCATCTTGAGAACTCAGAGTTCGGTTCAAAGTTTGTAAAACCTGCATGCTGTCCATCTGAGGCCTCTAATACACCAGATGGCCAGTCCAGCCCCGGTTACTCGTTTGATACCAGTTGGTTGTTGGTGCCATAAGTTGATCTTCTCACAGTGACAATGAGAGCCATGTGCTGGCATGGAGAAGTGGTGGACAGATTCTCTCCTGAAGCCTGTTTTATCCTCTGGAAGGCTGCGACGGAGCAGGAAGGACAGGGTGGAAGAGATGCTGAGACTGAGGGAGAGGGGTTTGTCAGGTCAGGACCCTCCAAATGTCACCAGCTTTTTTCTCTCTCCATCTGTCTCTCTGTAGCTTTCTGTTGGCTCTCTCACACATGCAGTCCTGCTTCCTTTCTGAACAGTAAATCTTAGCAAATGCGCAGCAGCTGAAGGTGTTTTGGAGACACTTGGATGATCTATGGTGTGTCTACGGTGTGTATCAGCGTCTCAGTCGTCCAAAAAAAAAGTTTGAAGACTGAGGAAGGGATGAGAAAGAGAGTTAAATATGGATAAAGGAGTTATAAAAGGATAAGGAGTGCAACAGGAAGCGGATTAGCTGCTGTTGATTTGGTTTGTTGCTAGTCTTTGTGTGTCTTTGTTGGTCTTTGAGGGGCTGTAGTTGTTTCATCAGAAGCCTTAAATGATTCTTTCATAGGAGTTCATGATAATGACGATAATTTGCTACAAAATGAACCTGTTCTCACTGGACTGGCACTCGTAGCTTCCACGTTTCCCTTTCAGCATCACTTTTCTGAAAGGGCTTGTCAGGTCAAGGTGCTCAGCTGTGTCACTCAGTCCAACGCAGGACTGAAAGTCGTCAATCTGCTGCTTTATTTGGGCTTTTGCTGGTTGTTGTTCTCGTTCAGCAAAACGATGACAGCGACAGTAAAATGTTACAAGAAGGAGATCGCTTGAAGATTAGTTCTTTTATTCATACTCAGCTTTTCTCTTTTTCTCAAACATGGTGGGTCAGTCAAGGCCAAAGAGCTCAATTTATTTTCCTAAAGCTTCTCTGAATCATTCAGATGTTCACTGCAAACTTAAGACAAGGCTGTGCATGTGCTTTCTAAGGATGGGGAACTTTGCAAGCACTGCACAGTATACCATGTTATCAGTGGTGCTCTTGGTGACATTTATCACTTTTATGTTATTCTGGAGTTTTGGTTGATTTTGCGTCCATTAAAATGAAAATTTCACCTGTCAGTTAAAAATGAATGCACTGATATGATGGTTTAGTGAGTTCAGACTACGAGTGTCTAGTGCTGAGCAGACACTTTATATAAATCCAGGACACGGTGGGTGTGTGAAGTGCATACAGCAGCCCGGACAATATCCAGTGTCCTCTCCAAACACTGATGAGGTTTGTGTAACTGTGTGTTGTCCTCATATGTACTGATGCCAAAAACAAACCCAGCTGAAGCTCTAATAGGGTTTTTAATGCTGGTTGTAAAGAAAAATGTTTTAAAAAGTAAGGTTTTCAGTGTGATTACATTAAATTAAATTAAATTAACAGGATAAAAAATAAAATCTAGCAAATGTTCATTCTATATTTCATATTATTTGATGCTAAATTTGTCGGCTAATGTTGTTGTAGAGTAAGATGGTTCAGTTAATGTGCTGTGAAATCCTGTCAAATCCAGAGGATAACCAGAATCTGGTTTTGGTGTCCTGTGAGAAAGATTTCCTGACAGATTATTGGCTGTAATTACGTGCATGTCAGTTTGGATGCAAAATGACATCGCTCTGTTTAAGAACAATTAAGAAGAAAGTAAACAACCAGCGAGGACGAGCACTCGAGTTCCAGAGAGGAGATCTGTGTGCTGTTTGAGGTCAGGACGTGTTTTTGTTGACTCTCCGTGCAGATAAACTACGAGCTCTGAGTGTGTTCTTTGGTATGAGAGGCCTTTGTGAAGGGGGGGGGGGGGGGGGGGGGGTGTTTGGTGAGTTTGGGTAAAACCGACAACAAAGCCTCTCGATTTGTGCCAAATCACGTTTTGGAGCATGCTATGATGAAAGACCGCTGGCAGTGGCCACAGTTTCTTTCCCCCCCTCAGAGAAACTGATATGGGATTAATCCGTAGAGCCCAAAGCATTTAAAACCGAGCGGGCTCCAGAAAGCTTTTCAGTAATGTGCATCGGTGCTTGAACACAGTCGCACACGCAGATATACTCTTACAGTTTCCATGGAGAAACATTTTACACACTACGGTCACGAGAGAATTAAGAGCGCTAGATTTCCAACAAGTATTTAAGAGCAGTGATGACACTGAGAAACAATCTCTATAGTCAACAGGGACTTCATTAGTTTTCAAGAACGCGACGTCCGTCGCAGCTCTGCTTTGTGAGCCGAGTCGGAAATGCCAAAAAGCTAACAAGCAAAGTGTGACATTATTCTTTTGTCATTTCATTTTAAGCTCTGCAGCAATTGTGATTTGTTCATCGTTCACTTCAGTGATTATTGTAACGTGATAAATGTCTGAGTGAACAAATTAAAAAGAGAGAGAGACGCCATCGTGAGACTAATTACACTTTTCAGGAAAATACAGAAATTCAATCCTGTGACAGATACGGAAGACAGAAACTGCCAAAAAGAAATAAATACATAATGAAAATAACAATGTGTTCTGTACTTGTTTACCTCTGTATACCTGTCCTCATTTCATTTTTCTTTTTTACTCATGATTAGACATGCACTAGCAGGTCACTTTATTATGTTTAAGGCCACGTCCACACTAGTACGTTTTCGTTTGAAAACACATCTTTTTCTCTCTGTTCTTCCGTCTTCACTGAGACTGCTTTTTTGGACAGCATAACCACTGGCTTTTTTGAAACGATGACACATTTTAAGGGGCGATTGTGGCTCAAGAGTTGAGAGTTCGCCTTGTAATCGGAAGGTTGCCGGTTCGAGCCCCGGCTCGGACAGTCTCGGTCATTGTGTCCAAGACACTTCACCCGTTGCCTACTGGTGGTGGTCGGAGGGACCGGTGGCGCCAGTGTCCGGCAGCCTCGCCTCTGTCAGTGCGCCCCAGGGTGGCTGTGGCTAAGCTAGCGGAGGGCATTATAGTTTTGTTTGCTCTCAGTTTTGACAGCCCTATTAAAGATTAATATCAGTCTGCACATGCTCCACAGAACTTTTCTTCCAATTCTTTAATTCTCACTCGCTTTTGCAACTTTGTACTTTTGCGTTACTCGCAGCAACAACTCCACCTCATTGTCAGTCCATTTAAAAAACTTTTCCTCAACATTTTGCAGCGATGTTTCAAAGAAAAACAGAAAATAACACGAATCCTCTTACGTTTCACGCACGCGCAACACAGGAATGTAAGCGTATCGGTCATTTCAGTGTGGATGAGCAACTGTTCTGAAACGACTGAAAACAATAGTGCGGACGTGGAGCGCTTTTAGACGAAAATGCCGTTTTAGAATTTGTCCGGATTAGTGTAGACGTAGCCTAACTGCTTGTTAATGCACACATCTAAGCAGCCAGTCACGTGGCAGCAGCTCAGTGCACTGAGGATTTAGAAACTCCAGATCTGCTGGGACTTCCCCGCACAACCAGGTCAGAGGAGAGTGGCAAGAAGATACAGTAACTTTAATAACCACTTGTAGCAACCAAGGTATGCAGAAGAGCATCTTTGAACTCACAGCCTGTGGACCTTTGAAGCAGATGGCCAACAGCAGCAGAAGACCACACCAGGTGTTACTGCTCCCTGCAAAGAACAGGAAACTGAGGCTACAGTCGACTCTGGAAATCTGTTTCCTGCTCTGATGAGTCATCTGCAACGTTCAGATGTTGGAGTCAGAATTTGGGGTAAATTACAAGAAAGCGTAATTTTGACCTGCTTTGCATAAGTGGTCCCAACTGTTGCTGTCGTGGTGTGGTTGATGGTTTTCATGGGACACTTCGTCCGTTCTTAAAGCTCAAATCATCTCAAACCAGATTCGATGAGTTCACTGCACACGAACAGCTTCCACGTGAATCCATGTGAATGGGGGATTCCCATCACGAATGCACAACTGGCACAATATGCAGCAGCTGTGTGATGCTGTGATGTCAGCATGGACCAGAATCTGAGGGGAATGCTTCCAGCATCTCTGCCATGAAGGATTAAATCATCTCCGGAGGAAAACACGAGTAACAAGGTGTACCTATTATTCCCTCTTTACTCTTTCTCAGTCTTTTTATTTCTTTTCCTCAGTTCTTAATTATGCAGATAAACTGAAATTGTTTAATGGGCCAGGTTTCGCCTGTAGTTTGATCGATGACAGGCTCACAACAGAAGAGGCTGCTTCCAGTCAGGAGGTTGCTGGAGAACAGTGCCTTGCTCATCTAATTGAAAATGTCAGTCCAGATGGTTTAAGGTATAATTACATTTTTAGAATGTCTTTAAAAACATATTGACTCTATTTGATTTCCACACAGTTTTCACATCTATAATCATGTGTGGACTGATGTTGCTGCTGGTGACCTTTGACCTTCTCCGTGCAGAAGCTTCTGGTCCGATTGAAGAGTCGTGCATTTACTCGAGGACAGATGCAGAGCTGCAGGAGTTTGTGCAAATATGCTGCTGTACATGCACGTTAGCGAGGATTCTCAGACGCTGTCATAACAAACACTTGACGGGCATTTACCAAACTGCACAGACGGAGTCCAGAGAGCAGGAGAGGGCAGGGGAACGTAAACAGCCCTGACAGGTATGCTAACACCGACTCCTCCAGTCAAAACTGAGCGTCCTTTCCTTACACGTGTCCCTCCGCAGTCACTCTTTAAACACTTGAAATGTTTTATTGATAACAGCTCGTGAAATGCTTATTTTCCACTTTTGGCTGACTTGTGCAAACATTGTTGGTTTGCGGCTGAAAAATGGAAACATTCACAGTTGTTGGAATAAACACAGCAAACAGTGATTATGTGATGGAAAATACTGACGCTCCGAAAGGGGAAAGGCATTTTGATTGATAAAAGCCCCTCTAATCAATTTGCTGTAATTGCTGAATCATGCGTTGAGTGTTGGGAGGTGATACTTTTTTCTTTTCTTTTTATTTCAAATTAATATATCTGTTAAACAAGCAAAATAATGGATTTTTGTGGATGGAGTAGAGAAACTTTGCTATTTCTAAGCAGGAAAAAACAAAAACTATCACTTTAAACTAGAAGCCATGTAAAAGAAGCTTCTAACCACAGTTATTTATGCAAAAGTGTCACGAGTGGACGACTGAGCCAGCTCAAAACTCTCTCGCACTAACATTTGTGTCCAGTATGAAGGCCAGCCACACATGTAGCCTCTTTGTCCTCTTACAGAAGCTTCTCGTAGCCTTTTTTCAGCGGCTCTTCTCTGTGTTAAAACGCGACGCGTCCTCGTATTTACATACAGGCCCAAAGTCACGCGTGAACTGATACACACAGAAGAATCTGCGTTTGCTCACATCAAAATACCAAAGCGTGAGAAATGGTTTTCACCTGGTGTGGATAGTGTTTCATCCACTCTGCCACGAGAGTTTATTTGCTGCTTAAAACATAACACTGAGACTGAGGGAGTTTCCCGGTGCTCCGAAATACTGCATTCCTACACACACACAGGAGAAACCGAACCTTTATTTTCCACTCTGTTTCTTTCACCAGGATCCACACCCCACCTTCTTATCTCTCCCCCACTCTCTCTTTTTCATCCTCTTTCCCTTCTTCGCTCTCTTAAACTTGCCGACACCCACACACTCCTGTAGGTGTAATGTTACGGCACGGCCCGTTAACATTCCCGAGCCGGGCTGCTGAAGAGTTCCAGATTGTTCTGTTTAGACAAACGGTGCCACAGAGGAGCCGAGCCAGAGGAGTGGAAGGACGGAGCACCGATGAGAAAGTAGTGCCTCCTGATCTGCACAGGGAGTCACATGTGCAACTTTTCTGTACTCTGACACACACACACACACTTAGCCGTGGTTAGAGAACATCCTGCAGAAGGACCCTCAGCTTTCCGTATCTCATTACACTGTTGAAATGTCAGACTCGTTAAAGTGCCCTATTTGACTTAATTGAGACGCAGAGTGTAAATAAATGCTTCAGTCCAGTTTGTTTTCACTGGTCTCTGCGGCACTCTGCTCTCATTCCAAACCAATTCATCAAAGAACCCTTCACTCGCTTTATTTCTTTCCTTTTTCTTCCTCTGCTTTTCCTTCCTGTCATTTTCACCTTTTCAGTCACTCCCAATTTGTCTTCTTTCTCCCTCGACATTCTTAGAGGACGAAATCAGTCAGAACGTCTCTTTAGACAAAACCCCTGAAAACGCTTAACTGCAGTAAGCTTTTGGAGTCGGTGCACCAGCACAAATTTTAAAGGCTATTTTCCCCCAAAGTGCGAAGCTAAAAAACACTTGTAATAGCCAAAAAAGCACCCACTTATAACTCCTTATAGCAGGTTGAAGATTTTTCTCTGGCACTCACGCTTTCTCATCATTTCACAGTCCTATTCAGAGCAGGAAAATGTTGCACAATCCCCACTTTGTGTCCCTCACAAAAACATTTTTCTAGTTATTTTGTAACTTCTTGTGCTCATAAACCACAAACATAAGCCACGACCACGCAGCCTATTTCACAACACTCACTGAAGACATTTCCAGAGAGAAATAAATCAAGCAAAGAGATGTTCTGCTTCCCAGCACCGTCCTCCTTTTGCCCCTTTCATCCACGCTTTCGTCTGCTCGTTTTATTGCTCCTGCTAGAGTCGCTCGCTGCCGCTCTGACACACACTGAACCTTCTCGGTCTTGCAGTGAAGCAGAGAGACGAGTGAACGCTTGATTGCTGTACACAGACCGTCTCATTGACCCATATGAGAAAATACGGCTTCAAGCGCACAGCCGTGCAGTCTCTTAAATGCAGGCGCAAATGTTCCCTCATTTCCTCTTTCCTGTAGCTGGTCAGTCAGGCGTGTGCGACATGAGCAGCGTATTGGTAGCAGGGGCAGGTTTTCCTGACCCTGCACACACACACACTCACACACAGACACTGAAGACGCACACTCCCAGCCTCACTTGCAAATATATGCACACAACCCCACACACTCACACTCCTGTGAGCTCCAGAACTGTGGTTCAAATCTTATTCAGTAACCCTTAACGCCTGGTCCAAGTGTGTTTGTGTGTGTGTGTGTGTGTTGTTCCAGGATGGTCAGCGGAGCATTTCAGAGCCAGGTGATAATGAGGTCCTAGTTGACCGTGCTATCATGTCACTGCAGGGTTTTCTTTGCGTGTGCATGTTTGTCCAGACAGGTCATGGACTGTTGCTCTTTACCGAGCACGGTGCCAGACAGTCGCCATCACCTGTTGAGGATCCGGCTCCCTCTCAGTTTGTTCTCACGCAGCTTAGTGTGTCCATGACTGAAAGTGTGTTTGTTCTAGTTAACAGTGTCCTTAAAACTCAAGTTAATGTAAACTTTTATATTCCCATCTGCTTTCAGCCGTGTGGATCTCCTCTATTTAGTACATCAGGGCTTAGTAGGGAAGCTCAAGTAAGTCAAAAAACAAATGTCCATTACAGCAGTGGTCTCCAACCTTTTTTGCGCCACGGACCGGTTTATGCCCGACACTATTTTCACGGACCAGCCTTTACGGTGTCGCGGATAAATACAACAAAATAAAACTAGTACCGGTACCGAAAAAATGAAGATTTATTCATAACACACGTGAAAAGACCCAGGAAAACCGAGTAAACTATAAAAATGTTATGATGATTTCTGATATGAGGTTCAGTTCTACAGTGGTGATCGCAGGGTGTGCACAGGTCAAGTGCCACTATGACCCTCCAGAAAATAACGAGGACAGGGGATGATCGTTCAGCTCTTTAATGGCAGATTTAGCGTGAGTGTGGGTATGTGTGTGTGTGTGGTTCTACAAACAGAATGGAAAAACAGAACACAAATTACAATCAAATTATAGACAACAAGAATCACCATATAACATATTACAGCCACATACTTGTCTTATAGGCCCTACTACTAAGCTGGCGGCCTTTACTTATAGTCTGAACCATATTTGGCAACAAAGAAAATAAACATCTTTCCATCACTTAACTCTTGTGCCCCACTCACTTATGATGCCAACTAAAGAAGGTAAATACACATAACAAATCACCAACTGAAACCAAACTCAGTTTGGCCTAGGCGAACTTAGCATAGCTTAGCCCGCTTAGCTTAGCTTAGCGATAACTTGGCTTATAGCAAATGTACAAACAGAGGATGTCCAGAGCGATAAAATATACAGGCTATCCTTCTTACACAAGAAATATCCTGTAACTCACCAGTCTTATGGACGCACACTCTCATTGAACCCACATAAACTGCTCCCGAGCATAACTTGTGAATTCACACTGCCTCCATGAACGCCATTTTTCATCCCATTCAAAAACATTACTCACAAAACGGCCGCGCCCTCTAGTGGCGAGGCAGAAAACTGCATCACAGTCCTGCCTTCAGAACAGCCGCCCCCAAACTTGCATTCGCAAGTTTGCAGAATGTCGTTCACTGTCCATTTTGTTCTGGTACTGCAGGTAGTCGAATAAGGCGGCTCACTGGGCGTACGTAGGTACGGTCCTTTACGTTCACTTCTGCAGACCGGATCAAACCATCAGCTCCGGGGAATACCCTGTTGATCTTCCCAACAGGCCATGATGCTCTGGGAAGTTGGGGATCCACTATCATCACCACAGTGCCCAGCTGGATCGGAGCAGTGTCTTTCTGCCACTTTGACCGTGTCTGCAGTGTAGGCAGGTAGTGGCGTATGAACTGTGTCCAGAAGCGATCGGATAACACCTGACAGCTCCTCCATGGTCGTCGTCCAATGAGCTCTGAGTCGTGGTATATCACTTGGGGTAGGGAAGGGTCTAGCCGCCCCATCAGCAACAAATTTGGGGTAATGGGGTCTGGGTCAGCCACGTCTGATGACACGTACCCCAAAGGTTTCGAGTTGAGCATTCCCTCGATCTCGATCAACACTGTTTGGAGTATTTCCTCTTTTACAACCTGCGAGCCCAATGTGGAGGCCAGAGCTGCCTTTATGGACCTGATCTCTCGCTCCCAGGATCCTCCAAAGTGGGGGGAACTGGGAGGGTTAAATCGAAACTTGATCTGCTGCTCTGCTAACTTGCTTTGTAAAGAGGGATGCAGGGCTTTGAAAGTTTCCTGGAGCTCCCGATCCCCACCTCGGAAATTTGTTCCCTGGTCACACAGTATCTCAGCTGGTTTCCCACGACGAGAGACAAATCTTCTTAATGCCATTAGAAATGAGTCGGTGTTGATGCTAGACAACACCTCAATATGAATGGCACGAGTCGTCAAGCATTTGAAGAGCAGGCCCCAGCGTTTTTCATTTCTCCGACCAACCTTCACCTGCATTGGCCCAAAGCAGTCGATGCCTGTTGAGAAGAAGGCTGGCTGATGTAATCGTAGGCGTGCAAGGGGAAGGTCAGCCATCTTCGGGCTGGCAGGTTGGGCTCTCCATTTTTGGCACTCAGGGCAGGAGCGCTGTTCACTTCTTATGGCTTCACGGCCGCGAAGAATCCAGTATTTCCTTCTCAACTCTGCAAACAATCTCTCTGCTCCTGGGTGTTTCAAATCACTGTCAGCCTGTCGGATGAGTAGTCTGGTGACTGGATGTTTAGGGTCCAATACTACTGGATGTATCACAGCAGCTTCCAAATCATGGCATCGTCTGAGACGACCACCTACTCTTATGAGTTGAAGTGACTTATCAAATTCCGGGTCTAGGCAAAAACAGACGGCTGGATGAGTGAACTGGTTTCCCAGTGGTCAGGCACTGGATCTCATCTGGGAAACTGTCTTTCTGAGCAGCTCTCAGCAGAATAAGCTCAGCCTCCTTGTAGTTCCCTGATGTGAGATTGTCACCAGCCGCCCCGTGAAGGCACCTGGCTGTTTCTTCCAAAAGCTCGCTAAAATTGGTAAACTGCTGTGCATCAGGCAGGGAGATAGAGTCAGTAGACACAGCTAAGCAAGTTATTGGTTTACGCCGCTCCTCAGCAACGTCTGTACATGGTGTGGCTGGGTGCTCTGGCCACTGGTCTCGATGTAGCTGCAGAAACGGGGGCCCACATGCCCACCGGGACTGGACTGTGAGGTCTTGTAGCCTTTTACCCCTAGTTAAATCATCTGCCGGATTGTCATATGTTGTCACATAATGCCAAGACTGGCTGTCTGTCAGTTCCTGGATCTCAGCTATCCGAGTTCCCACGAACACCTTGAAATGACAGGACTCTGACTGGATCCATGTGAGGACAGTGGTGGAGTCTGTCCATAACACCACTCTGCATAGTGATAGGGTGAGTTCTTTGGTCAGCAGGCTAGCGAGTTGAGCTCCAGTCAAGGCTGCACATAGTTCCAGACGTGGCATGGACATCTGCCGTTTAGGAGCTACCCTAGAGCGGGCAGTCAGGAAAGCAACTTCCACCCTTCCAGCAGCATCTTCCGTCCGTAGGTAGGCAACACTTCCATATGCCTGTTGAGATGCATCGCAGAAGATGTGCAACTCACGCCTACTGTCGGATTTGTCCAGCTCTGGGCTCACATAACAACGTTGTAGACTGATGTTGTCCAGATGCTGCAGCTTACCCTCCCATTTGTTCCATGCAGAGAGCAGGTCACCTGGTAACAGGGGGTCATCCCACTCACGCTTTTTGTCCCACAGCTGCTGAACTAGTACTTTCGCCCTCGTTGTGAAGGGGACGAGAAACCCTAGTGGGTCATACTGACTCGCCAGAACCCGGTAGATGTTTCTCATGGTAGGAGGATTCCTCTCCAACTGCATGGACTTGTAGTGCAGAGTGTCAGAGCAGCACATCCAGCGCAGACCTAGAGCAGGTTCTTGAGGGTCCATATCAGTTTGATTCAGCCACTGTACGCTGCTCTCTGATCTTATTTCCTTTGGTAGATGGCTGATGAGATCTGGGGTGCTGCTGGCCCACTGTCTGAGCTCAAATCCTCCCTCCGATAATAGTGACCGTAGTTTGTCCATAACCTCTGTGGCCACATCTGGAGAAGAGAAGCTCTGTAACCAGTTGTCAACATAAAAGTTCTTCTCAATGGAGTCACTCACGTCATCTCCCTGGTCACTGTGGTCATGGACGTGTCGCTGGAGTGCATAAATTGCACAGCATGGTGAGCATGTTGTCCCAAAGGGGAGCACCTGCCATTCATACACCTTGGGATGGGTGTCTCTTTGCAGATCGCGCCAGAGGAAACGTAGTAGTGGCCGGTCCTCAGGCAGTAGTCTCACCTGGTGGAACATCCCCTTGATGTCACTGCTAACTGCGATGGAGCGTTCTCTGAAGCGCAGCAGCACACCAAGAAGAGAGGCCCCCAGGTTCGGGCCTGGTAAAAGCAACTCGTTGAGGTTCTGATCCCTATAGGTGAATGAGCAATTAAACACCACACGGTTCTTTCCGTTGTGTGTCACCATGTGGTGGGGGATGAACCATGATTCTTTGGAGGCCCTCATTTCCTCTTCACTGATTTCTCTGACATAGCCTGCTGCTATCAACTTTGCCATCTCCGCTTGATAAGCTTTAGCCTTCTCTGGGTCTCGACTGAGGCGCTTCTCCGTGCCACGTAGATTAGGGAGTACTGCTTCAGGTGGCACCCGGAGTGTAGGCATATCACTGACACGCAGAAGGGGAGTTGAATATCTGTTTACTCCCTCGACATTCAGTCTTGTCGTCTTTGCCTCCAAAAGCCTCATAGCTTGCTCTTCCCTCCGAGACCGTGTCACTAGTTTCTCACTTCGATATGGGAGAGTGTCAAGTTGCCAAAGCCTCTCTACTTGACTATGAAGCTCTGATTGAGGAGAGGCAGTTGAGAGGAAGAGGCACTGTCGTGGTTGAGCAGAGTGCTTAAGGGAGGGGATTGGTCCCTGTAGTACCCAACCAAGTCTAGTCTTGACTGCAGCTGGTCCTCCAGGTAAGCCTAGGCGCACAGGTTTGATGGGCGTCACTAGGTGAGGACAGTCAGAGCCGATCAGAAGGAGTGGCTGGGCATTTGTGAAGGGCTGCAAGGGAAGCCTTCTCAAGTGTCTATATTTCTGTTGAAGTGCTTTCACAGGGTATGAATGTTCAGCCAAGCCTAGGTCATCAGCTGTGAATGCTCTCTCAATGGTGAATGTTCTGGATGGTTGGCTGGCAGAGGAGACTTTGACTGTCACTGATGCGCCATGCAAGGTTCTCAATCCTTGTCTCACCGTACGTAGAGTAAGACTCTCTGCCGTGCCCTGTAACTGCAGTCTTTGAGTGGCCTCAGGGAGAAGGATCGTCCTCTCAGATCCATCATCCAATATGGCGAATGTCTCCAGGGTGTGCTCACCGTTCTGCAGCAGCACTTTGGTTATCTTCAGAAGTACTTGGCTACAGCCAGCACGCCGGTCTAGATAAAGTACCTCAGTAGATGGTTTACTCCCCAGCTCAGCGACGTGTTCCATTGGTGGATTGGGTGCAGCAGGTCTGAGATTGACTTCATGCAGGGCCTCTAGGTGTTTTCCCCTGCATGTCTTACACTGCACTTTAAGTCGACACTGAGCGGCCTGGTGGTGTCGCCCACAACGCCAGCAGCGATTGTTGGACTTAATCCAGGTTGATTTCTGCTCCTTAGTCAGCATCTTGAAGTTGACACATTGATCTAGGAAGTGCAGAGTGTTATTACAATATGGACAATAAGCTGTGGGCTTGTCTTGGACCTCAGAAGTGGAAGGGGTTGTGGCTGAGGACCTTTGGGGGGCAGTGTTGTGTGTTGCACCATGCAGCACGGTGGTAGTCCTTTTGGTGGCTCTTTTATCTCTTTTCATGCTGCTCCTGTCTCTCGAGCTCTCCTCTACCTTCTCTGTGTGATCTCCGCCCTCTTGAATGACCAGCTCATACTCCAGCCACTCTGCAAAGTCTCTCAATGATGGTATTCCATCTTTCTGTGGGTAAAGGTAGCGGCGGAAAGCAGCACGTAAGTCTTGGGGTAGCTTTCGTGATAGTCTAGCAACATGAGACCCGCATTGCAGCTCTATGTGTCCATCTTCCCCAAGTTGCTCTAACATGCCGACCAGAGCACGGACTCTCAGTGCAAACCTTCTGAATCCAGTTGTGTCACCTGGGCGGATGCTGGGCTCATCCATAAGCTCTGCTATTCTCTGCAGTGACAGCTGGTGCGGCTGACCGTAATGTTTAATGAGCGAGGCCATCGTGTCAGAGTAGGGGTGAGGTGAGTTACTATAGGAGTCAGCAATTAAAAGAGCTTCCTCAAATTTAAGGTGGTCACATAAGACCTGATATTTGAACCTCTCGGTTGCATCAAAGGGGAGAATATTGTCTAGAGCAAGCTTTAATCTAGCAAACTGCCTGGGATCACCCTTCGTGAACTCTGGGATGGAGGGCGATGGTCCTCTGTAGGTCTTCTCCTTTACAGCTATGGCTGTAGTGGGAGCCAACACTTGTTCTGGGGGGAGCATGTTCGCGTCGAAACTAGGTCCAGCTAGTGATTGAGATAAGGGAGTGGACTGTGGTGCACGAGGCTGAAAGTCAGGAGCTTCAGTGGCTGAGGGTTGCCGTAACTGTAGCTCTTGTAAGCGTTGGCTAAGCTCTTGTGCAATGGCTGGTAGCGGTGGAGGTGGAACAGACTGTACCTCTGGTAGATCAGGATGATCTCTCGGGAGAAAAACTGGAGGTGGTGGTACTGGCCATTCTTCAGCTGCATCCTGTGTGTAGGATATGTTGTGCTGCTCTGGTCTCAGGGGAAAAGGCTGTGTAGTTAGAGGTGTGGAGGCCCAAGTGTCATCAGCTGAAATGTAGCCCCCTGGTTTCTGGGCAGAACGTAAGTGGGTGGATCCCAACGTGGTGACATTACTATCCATCTGCCTCCTCATGTCTCCTACCATCAGCTGAAGTTGCCTGTTGTCCTCCTGCAGTTGCTGCACAATGTTTATGAACTCCTGAGGGATGCTGGATGACACTGGGGTCTGTCCTGCAGCTCCAATAGAACCAGGAGTCTGGGTGAGGGGCGTCATCTTGGCGTATCCCTCTCTAGTCTGCTGTTGCTCCGATGTAGCGGTGGGTGGCAGTGTGTAGCCTGCATACTGAGTCATCCATCCTGGTGGTCGCACAGCCCTCCGTGGACGTGCACCTGCTCTCTGGGGGTCATAATCCATCTTCACTCTCTGTAATCACCTTCTCCGGCTCGAAGGACCAATTTTGTTATGATGATTTCTGATATGAGGTTCAGTTCTACAGTGGTGATCGCAGGGTGTGCACAGGTCAAGTGCCACTATGACCCTCCAGAAAATAACGAGGACAGGGGATGATCGTTCAGCTCTTTAATGGCAGATTTAGCGTGAGTGTGGGTATGTGTGTGTGTGTGGTTCTACAAACAGAATGGAAAAACAGAACACAAATTACAATCAAATTATAGACAACAAGAATCACCATATAACATATTACAGCCACATACTTGTCTTATAGGCCCTACTACTAAGCTGGCGGCCTTTACTTATAGTCTGAACCATATTTGGCAACAAAGAAAATAAACATCTTTCCATCACTTAACTCTTGTGCCCCACTCACTTATGATGCCAACTAAAGAAGGTAAATACACATAACAAATCACCAACTGAAACCAAACTCAGTTTGGCCTAGGCGAACTTAGCATAGCTTAGCCCGCTTAGCTTAGCTTAGCGATAACTTGGCTTATAGCAAATGTACAAACAGAGGATGTCCAGAGCGATAAAATATACAGGCTATCCTTCTTACACAAGAAATATCCTGTAACTCACCAGTCTTATGGACGCACACTCTCATTGAACCCACATAAACTGCTCCCGAGCATAACTTGTGAATTCACACTGCCTCCATGAACGCCATTTTTCATCCCATTCAAAAACATTACTCACAAAACGGCCGCGCCCTCTAGTGGCGAGGCAGAAAACTGCATCACAGTCCTGCCTTCAGAACAAAAAATGTTAACAAAATAACGCTGAAAAACGATAAAAACCATACATTTCACACCTGAGCCTCAACTCTTGCGGCCCGGTACCAAACGACTCACGGACCAGTACCGGTCCGAGGCCCGGGGGTTGGGGATTGCTGCATTACAGAGTTCATAAATGAGCAGGCTGGGTCTCAGGAGGATATATATATTCTTAAAATTTGGCCAATCTCCTTTTTAAAGCTGCGTCCTTGTGCGCCACTCTCAGGAGTCACAGTCTCACCACATGCACTCTTGAGGTGTCTCTCAAGTATGATGGATCACCTCCACTTGTTGAAGGGAACAAAGGACAAAGTTGCAGGGTGAGGTCAATTACAGGGCAGGTGATGAGTGATGATACTGTTACCGTAGCCAAAAAGCTGAGCTTTACTCACTGCTCTGTGCGCTGACACACAACAGCAAGTATCACAGGCTGTATGGTTTCCATTAAATGTCCTCTCAGGATGTTACAGGAGAACTCGGCACGCTCCCGACGGCGCTGGGATGTGATGCTGTGGACGTTTAATAGTTTGTAGCAAGAGTCTCACCTCTGATCATCTCCATCAGTGTGACAAGGCTTGTTGGGGAGATTTGATGTCGACTGGGAAACTAAGGATCTGCATGTATGAGTGGTAAAAACAGGAGCACTGGAAGTGGGTCCATGAGGACATGACCTGTAAGGGAAGATCAGATCTAAAATCTAAAATATGCATGCTGCACTATGCAATAGCACCAAATCACAACTCTCCAATAATCATCACTGTTGTCCACAGATTCAAGCACCGATGGATACGTTTGCCTGTTATTTGCAAAACTGTATCTTAAAGTTTTGATTGAGTCTGTCCTCACTTCAACCTCGTTAAACAACCTACGTTTACTTTTCCCTCACAGATTAATGTGCTCATCCAAACGGTAACGGTCGTCTGAGCGACTCCAACACCAGACTTTTTACAACAGAAGGAACTATTCTCATTCACGTCCCATTTTTTTTTACCTCCTACAAAGAAAATGCTCCCCAGACTTTAACCGAGTAGTTTCACTTTACTTATCCAGACTACATAAATCTGCACAAATCACAAAAATGTGTATATAGGTCATTTTGAATGGCACTGACAGTCGGTGCAGGCCTGAAGATTCCCCTTTCCTATAAATAATCCAACAGTTCCACATCTATTTGATAAATAAACTAGACTCATTTAAAAACGGCTAAATGTTAGATATAACAGCAGAAAGTTTGCATACTGATTTGTCTCAGCCACAGTTTTAAAGACATAAAATCACAAAGCCACACGTGGCTGTATGCAAATACCGTAAATTGTGACCGACAACATGCAACAAGAGGAGACATCTGACTGCACATAAAAGCACATAAAAGACATAAAAGAGCCAGAATTAAACCACGAGGAGACATTTTGACTATAAAGAAAGGAAATGCAAATGAACGACAGCATATACATTTACACAGACACATCTTCCTGCATTCTTTTGTTCTTAGGACGGCTTTATGCATGTAGGCGGAGAGGAAGCCTGGTCCTATAAACTGAATGTTAACACGAGTGAGGGTATCAGGGGTTGCATGTTTGTGTTTGCATTGCTCAGTTAGGTTACTGATTTGTGTGATTTGTGTGTGTTTAGGGTCCTGCATGCACGCGTTTTTCTCTGTGTTGAATAAATGAGGAAGGGCAACAAAGGTTGAGCGCAGCGCTTGCTCCCCAGCTGGCTTGGTTGTATCATAGCAACTCCACATGAATAATAATCATGAACACACACACACACACACACACACACACACACACACACACACACACACACACACACACACACACACACACACACACACACACACACACACGCACACACAGTAATGAACCATTCTTCTTCAGCTCCTCTGGTTAATCTCTCTCAGCTGTTTCTACTCTATACAGAGACCCAGTTTATAGAAAGCATTTATTTACTTTTGCTAAATCCAAATGATGATTTAGAATTTAAATGATTTTGCTATTTTGGCCTCAGTGCACTGAGTGAAAAAAAACACAAAAACATGCACAAAACCAAGACACAAAAAGAAGAAGAGCCTAGTTTGTGTTTTTAATGAAGATTACATGACAATGAATTCCTTCTGAGACGTCCAACCTCTGCGACCCCTGTAGAAAATATTAGTATTTATTTATGATTTATCCAAATCCACTCCTTAAATTTTGCACACAGATTTCACACAGAAGTATCAGTTAGTTTACTTTTCCTAATGCTTTGAAAACTTACACACATGCTCAATCATCCTGAAGAAGTCACTGTGATGAGTGATGAAAACAATCAACTTCCTGGGATTCATCTAAAACCTGGAGTGGAGTTTTAAAACGCCTGATCTGCATTAAAGGGCTGATGCTCAGAATATTTGCCCTCTGCTGCTTAGAGTCCGTGTAGTACACATTTACAAGATCCTGACAAACGAGCACAGTTCGTATCAAGCGACACGTCAAACAACAGAACAAGCAAAGAGAAGCATCTGCCTTCAGTTTCACTTCTTCACGTCTAATATTCATACCTACTAAATTTTAACAAATACAGCTCCTGTTAAGAAATTCACCCTCTTAGTGGTTGCAACTGTGAACTGGTAGAAAAATGACAATTACCAGCAGAAACTACAATTATGTGAACGGAGACAAACAAACACTTTCATGTGTGTGTTTGTTCTGTGGAGCTATCAGTTGGTACACAGTGTTCCTAAATTGGCCCTCGCCAATCAAACCTTTAACAAACCCCCTGCTTTAGCGGAAATGGAAATTTGTTTGATGCATGTTTTTAACAGTTCTAGCAGCTTCTGACACTTGCAGCCCTTTTCCTCTAGCAGCAGGTATACACCGTTGTTGCGTTGTTTGTGCGTTACGTCCAAACAAACATTGTATTGCACTCAACAGCAATAAAAACTAGAACTCAGAGACTAATCCCAAAATGTTTACTGAGTTGCTTCCTTACACCTGGACATCTTTTTGTATATATAACGAACATGTAAAAATCCAGCTCAGATCTACATGCAGTCTTACAGACACCTCGGGGCATCGTTACATGCTTTTCAATTCACCACAGATTTCAGTGGCTCGCCGATCGAATGTGATGTGTTTCGTCACTGCAGCACAGATCTACTACAGAACACTAATATGTGCCCAAGGCGTCCTTTAGTCTGTGTGAGGATACAGCAGCAGTGCAGACGACAAAATGGACCCAGAAATGCGAGGTTTTCTTCCAAAGCAATAAAACGGAAGTCAATAAAAGTCATGTGGACAGTTCAACGGATAGACAAACGCGAGTGAAGCAGCACTCACGCTGTTTACAGTCTTTCAATTGGTCTAGTGCTGGAGAAAATAGCAATTTAACTGTGCTCTTAAGTCTGTGTGTATGTTGGAAGGAAAATAGTAGTTGAGTGAAAGTGTTCTTTTATTGACCCCACTCTCTATCTGCTTGGTTATCTGCCAACGTCTGTATACACATTTTGAAAGAAGCCGAAACATAAAGAAAAAAAGCTTCTTTTTCAGCCAGAACAAACAGCCTGGTATTAAAGTTGGGTGTATGGACAAGTTTAATGTTTCAAATTCCTTATCTCTGGGTTATTTTTGCTTATAATTGCTTCTCTAAATACTGTTGCTCATTTACACCGACTTTACTCTACCCCTGTATTTTTTTTATTTTCTGCCACATTTCTCACTGCCCTGCAACTCCAACCATCAATTTCAATTCACTTTCAAGTCAGACTCAACAGCGGGTTACTGTTTTATCTCGGTCGCAGGCTATTTTGTAACCAGCTGGCTGTTGAGGTGTTTTTCTGTGAACATCTGTAACACATAAATCTGTAGATTAAAGTCAAATTGTAGACATAAAGATAAAAAGTTGCTAAATTGTACGGTAAAAGTGTAGATAAGCATGCAGGAAATAGATGGAACGTAGCTGAAACTCTTTGTGTGCATACATCTGTCTTTGTCTGTCTCTCTTTCCAAGTCAAACAGAAAGGTTAGGGTCAGAGAGCTGGACGAGCAGGGGCCGTCCTACCAGTCACCACAGAGTCAAATCTGTTTCTTAGAGAAGTTGTGAAATAAAAAAAGGAGATGAAGGATTGTTTATCTCACACATTTCCTCCTCCTCTCAAACACTTGACCTTTACCCATCTCTCTTTTCATCCGCTGCTCTTTCTGCCTTCCTCTTCTCTTCTTCTTCCTCCCTTCTGTCACGCTGACACCCGAGAGACTTCTGTAGTTGTCCTCTCCATCACTCTCCATGCGCCGTCTCTCTCCCTGCACGCTGTTTCATGAGCACGCACAAGGCTGACACTACAAACACACAAAAAATGACCCCGTTCAATAAACAAGCAACGCAGTGTGTGAGAGTAAGGAAGCTTTTAGTGGCGCCTCTTATCTTGCTTCCTCTCAAAACACACGAAACTGAAAGAACTGCCTGCGAGCCTGAATGTCTTCTTTGAGAGTCATTCACCTTCCTGACACACACACACACACACACACACACACACACACACACACACACACACACACACACACACACACACACACACACATTAACACACAGACTTATTCTTCCCCCTCTGATACACACTCCATCCGCCAACATGGACCGGCTGTTGTGTGAAGTGGCTCGATGAAAGAGCCCTCACAGTAGCTTCAGTTCCTCAGACATGCATATGTGCATACTTTTATAAATATATATATCTGTGTGCACACAAAGCTGTTCATATATCTAAAAGGATTATAGCGAGAGAAATGCATTCATAAGTAAATGTGAAACTCTTCAACAACTGAATGACAGCATAAAATTAGATATAAGCTACGAGTGGGCTCTGTAACTGAGAGTGGATCTGGGAGTCGAACCGGATCTCACCGGCCACTTCATCACTTACATTAATGACACTTTGTTAGTTCTGGTCCATGTTGACGTGACAGCATCACACAGCTGCTGCAGATTTGTCTTCTGCACATCCATGATGAGAATCTCCCCGTCCACCACATCACAAAGGTGCCGTGTTGGATTGAGAAACCAGGGAGAATTTGAATTTTGTAACGTGTGTGTGTTATCCTGCTGGAAGCAGCCATCAGAAGATGGTACAGTGTGGTCATCAAGGGATGGAGATGGTCAGCAACGGCGTTCAGGTAGGCTGAACTGATTAAAAAATGCTCATTTGATAATAAGGGGGCTAAAACGCGCCAAGAAAATATCCCCCACGTTGTTACAGCCCCGGCAGCAGCCTGAGCTGTTGATACGAGGCAGGATGGATCCATGCCTTCTTGTTTTTAACGCCAAATTGTGACCCTACCAGCCCAATATCGCTGTGCACTCATCAGACCGGACAACATGTGAATTGTAGCCTCAGTTTCCTGTTCTCAGCTGAGCAGTGCGGTCTTCTGCTGTTGTAGGCCATCTGTTAAAAGTTGACTTACCGTTGCTTCACATCAGCTCAAAAGCAGTCTGGCCGTTCTCCTTTGACCTCTGGCGTCTCTCTGAGAAAGCCGCTGCTCACTGGCAAAGTCGCTTAGCTCACCTTTCCTCCCCGTGATGTTCATATTCTAAATTCTGATCAAGTTAGGAGTAAAACACACGAGTAAGGTGTGATTCAGGGTGCAGCTTTCAGGTGACTGATACGTTGTTACCACATTATGTCCTTAGTTTCTCTGATTCATCCCTCATTTGTGAGTTCTCGTTTGAAAGTAATAAATAAAAATAAAGTTGACGTTGATGTTATTGTGACTACATCCATTTTTAATATACAGTCTGTGGCTAAGATGTAACATTTATGAGCCGCCATCATTAAATCACCACTAGAACTGCTTTGTAGTTTTTGGGGAAGAGAAAACAAAATCCATGTAAATGAGACTAATTAAACTGTGAATTTGGCTGAATGAAAACACTGCAGAGGGGGAGCAGCGTATCGAGACTGTGTCTCTTCCACTCCTCACCAGATGTTGTTTGTGTTGCGCCATATAGTCGTTTGCCACCTGGAAAGAGGACGAAGGCTTAGATAAAAGGCAAATGGAGAGGAAGAGAGGTTTAGCCTTTATCCTGTTCTGGTTTGTTACTGAGAGACGCGGTCTCAAACTTCACACCAAAATAAAAATGATAAAAATGATACTACTTCTGAGTCAGCCGTGAATATCTGTGTGTATGTTCGAGCAGATTGAGCCGAACACAGCTCCTACGTCCGCTTTGGTTTTTCACTGCGATGTGTTGTCATGGAAATGTTCTCTCCGTCTCCTGTGGATGCGTGTGTGTTCATTAGGCTGATTTCATTAGCTGAATTAGCTGCTTTTGAAGCAGACACGCAGACCGGGGAGAGAAAGGTTAAAGATTCAAACCGAACCAGAAATGAATGAAAAGGTGAGGAATTGAACCCAAAGAAGGGAAAAGTTGACTCTCTGCAGCTAAAATTCAGTTTCACTCTGCTGGGTATGAAAGTGAAAATGACACTGATATCGTGTTTTGGCAAGTTTTCTGCAGGCTTAACGATGGCGCAGCAACAAAGTGGTTACTATCATCAGTGTGGTGAAGTTTAATAGACTACTTTGACAAAGGTGGTCATGGTTCTCCAATGCACTCACAGCCCAGGGTGTCAAATACTGCCATTCTTGCAGTGCTGCTGGCTTCACAGAGTGGTGTCCTTTGGTGTCCTTGCTGGAGCCAGTGCAGCAATAATGGATGGCAAGAGACAACGGTCCTCTTTCAGAGAGCTACAGTGTCAGCGTTAGGAGGCTGGACAAGTGAGGATGGCGAACGTTACAGTGCTGTCTGCCAGGAGAATGTGGTTTGTGTCCAGTTTGGGAGCTTTTTGTGTCGGCTCTTTTGTTCCTTTGGTTTTCACTCCCCAGTGTGTTTGAATGTTGCTCACTGTTTTAACTTTTACTTCGTGAGCTGGTTCAGCACTACGACTGGGTTAGAAATGACCAATGCAATTTCAATGTGCTTTATTTTGTAGTTATATTTACCTACAAATACTTAAAGATACAGTGTAAGTAAGTTTAAGTTTTGTTTTTTTAAGAAAACCAAACAACTGTGAGCTGCAACTGTAAACAAACTGTAAGCACACTGCACTCTTTGAGCCACAGGTTTTATAGGGCGTGGCTTAGTGTTGCCTAACTTGTGGGTGCTTTACAGGAAAGACTCGATTACATCATAGGTGAGTAAATATTGATGGTATTCTCTTTTTCTTGTTGTTGTTTTTTTAATCACATTTGTCTTGGTAAAATTAAAAAAAAAACCAGTTGACTGATAGAACGCTGATAATGCACATCAACGTGATAAATATTACCAAAAAAAAGATAAAAAAGAAAAAATAAAGATGCAAAAAGGTCAGATTAATCCACTCTATAATACAGTGCATGCACCCAAAAAGTATTTACGATGTGAGATGGAGAAACACCGTTTATTTTTCTGTAAAATTACAAAGAAATTATGCAGTACTTCAATTGCTTACAGCAGCGGTCCCCAACCTTTTATGCGCCACGGACCGGTTTATGCCCGACAATATTTTCATGGACCGGCCTTTAAGGTGTCGTGGATAAATACAACAAAATAAAACTAGTACTGGTACCGAAAAAAAGAAAATTTATTCATAACACACATGAAAAGACCAAGGAAAACCGAGTTAACGATAAAAACGATAACAAAATAACGCTAAAAACTGATAAAAACCCTGAAAACATACATTTCACACCTGAGCCTCAACTCTCGCGGCCCGGTACCAAACAACTCACAGACCGGTACCGGCCGGAGGCCCGGGGGTTGGGGACCGCTGGCTTACACTATAATTTGTCTCCTTTCTTGTAAAATACTAGAATATATTATTTATATACTACTTAAATTTTCTTACAATGTAACTGTTTCTTCGTTGATGTGAAAAACACAGAGTTATGCTGTATTTAAAATTACTTATGCATTACTTGCACAGTGTAATTATTTCTTTGTATCCTGTAAAAACCTGACTTGTTACCCTGCTCTAGTGCACCTACCTTTAAGTAGTCATAATTACATTGTAATTACACTTAATTACAAGAGAATTACACCCTTATCTGTGGGCTATTATAAAGTGTTACAGGAAATTTATGGTTTGGATTAAAAATACTGTTTTTGCAACACTGTGTGCACCTGGTGTGTTTTAATGCTCAAATTGTTGTTTTTTTATAGGAGCTGGGAGTGAAAGACGTGTATCACACGTTGCCTAAGACGGTGTATCATGGAAGTCATGCCTAAGGGTGCTTATTGTGTGTTTTTGCAACAACTGCGACTTTGATGAAACTGCAGTATTTCACGCCGTGGGAATGAGAACAGGCTGAGTTTTCATATCTCTGACTTTTCTCTGTGACCACTCCAGGACAGAGTAATCAGTCACACACTGGAAGTTTATTATTTGACCTACAGTTTTATTAGAAAGTTGTGTTCCTCGTTGAACTACAAAGGACGAACAGTAACACAAACCTCTGAGAGCAACCTGCTTGATTTGACTGGGTCAGGCTGCTGATGCCTCATATTATCAGCGACTAATATGTATATTTTTTCTTTGTGTGGGAGCTGTGAGAGTGAGGGGATGTGTTCCTGGAGGAGACAGACTAGACTGAATACAGTCCATGAGCAAAGACCTCCGGTACTCATTTGTTTGTTTATATTCATTTAATGGGATATGAACTCCTGGTGAAGTCCAATCATCCCTTTCCTGGTACCGAAAAGGGTACAGTCTCTGAGTGTGTGCTCAGTCTCAGTCTCTGTGTGTGTGCACATGAATATACGTGAACACAGTTTCTCTGAGGGAGAGAGGAATGAACGCTGAAACGTCGTCTTTTTTCATCTTCTGTCTGCCTGCCTGACTACTCCTGCTTTCCCTTCTCATTGTTTCCTTCTGACTTTGCAATCTTTATTCTCAGCCCATGTACACTTGCTGTGCATTATCGCATGAAAACGACTCAACCTGGAGCTATTCCAAAGCTCTTTTAGTGGCTGTCATTATTTATTGAGTCCTGTTGTGCTGATGCTTATCCATAAAATCTCCAGTGCTCATCTTCTTCTCAGTCTGAATGTTCCTAATTCAATGGCCTCTCTAGAAAAACTAAATGAAACTATACTAATATTCAACCCACAGGCTCCTAAAGTGGAACTATTTGCTTTTTCTTGTTTTCTGTATTACTGTAGATACACTGACAGTAAAACTCAGGCTTCAGCCAGATCTAAATGCTCAGTTTATCTTTCTGGTGTTTTATTTTTCCTGCTTTTGTGTCCGTATGACATCAGAGCATGCTTGTATGTTTGTCTTTGGCACACAGCGCCATTCAGCTCGGTTCAGGGATCAATCACAATAAGGCTTAGTGGGAACATTGTTGCAGACAGAGGAACACATTAGTGAACCGCAGCATAAAATATTAAGTATTATTCCGAGCTATACAAAGATTTGGAACTAGCTCACATTTTCATTGGCTGCTGTGAGACTGCATTAATCTTGTAAATGTATTTTTACATCTACCCAACAAAAAACCAACAAAATCCAAGTAGAGATGTGAAGGAAGTGATTGTAGGTTGAGTGCAGCTGTTTTGTTCCTGTCATATTTGAGTTCCTGTAAAGTCGAACCTTTGGTAAGATAAGTTTAGCGTGGGTTTGTGTGTATTTCTCATGGGCTGGACTGGTAATCTGGCATTTTCCCAGCGGGCTGAAGCACTTTTTGGCTGATGAGTCTATTGAAAGGCCGCTGTGCACCGGCCCTACAAGCACTGACAGCAGCCCATTGGTTCGTTTTCAATACTGACACAGAATTTAGTGGCAAAAGTCTGGAGCTAAAAAGCCAAGGCAGAAAAAGAAAGTAAAAATAAATGCAGAAAAAATGTGTCAAATAACAACACGTTAGCTGTCGGTGCTGCTGCTGATGCACCGTCAACAGCTGTACCAGCAACAACTCCTCACAGTCGCAGGAGGCTGTGAGTCCGCATAGAAGAGCAGGAGGAGGGAGCGTAGTCCCAAGGAGACAGCGAGGAGGAGGAAGACGGAGGTGAAATTAAAAGGGGACGTAGGGACGTAATTAGAGCCACGTTACATGAGCCACGTCTAAAAGCTAAAGCTAAGCACTAATGCAACAACTGTACTAACCTGATTAAAAAGGAAAACTGTTCCAATATCGACAGTAAAAACCAAACATGGCAGGACCGCCTTGTCCCAGTCCAGCCACGGGCATTAGTATGTATTACTGGACTTGTTATTTGTTGCCTCCCGGTTCCCCTTTACCTCATCCGCCCTCCCCTCTCTGTTAAGTTCATGTTTCATATTTCCTCAGTTCAGTCACTGTTCCTCATTTCCTGCTTTACTTTGGTAACTATGTATCTCTGCTGTCTTGTGTTGTCATTGACTGTCTTCACTTGCCTTACCCTGCTGTGTCCACTACCCTGATTATCTTTCCCTGTATATACAACATCAGCCCCTTTGGCCTTTGTTGTGTGTGTTTTTTGCCCGTTTGCCCCTCTGGTGTGTTTTCCTGCATCTCTCTGGATTTATTTTACTTGGTTATTTGATTCCTGGACTTCACTTCCACCTAACAAAGGTGTGTTTTCTGCTTCATCTACACGTCTCCATGTGGGTCTTAAATTTAAAAAAATCTCTCCAACAAGCTTCTCCTCCACCTTTTTGGTTGCTATGGTGATTGCACATTCAACACATTCAATTTGCTTTATGACAGCAAGAAATCACCTGCATGAAGTGCGGTCATTTTTAACCCCACCTTTCAAAATCAATTTTTATTGTCGTTATTCTGATGAGGTGTGGCTGACCTTCACATATTTTGCATTCATAACTAGACCTCAAGTATTTCTTAGTCTGAGTAATATTCACACCCATAAATTCATACAAAAAGCATACACACACCATCAGATTACTCACCTACAGCACACAGAGTATAAAATTGAAACTCTCTGCACTGCTGTAGTTGCTTGGCAATATACTGAGCTGTGTTCCAGAAATAAACACAAAGACCACAGAATATATGTGGAGAAGTATTTGTTATAATCCCTCTGCATATGCTCAGAGGAAGCAGAATATTTTCAGGAAATGAAAAGTGAATAAGGGAAATGAAGAAAACCAAATATATAGGGAGAAATGCACAGATTTATTTTCTACCAAATATAGACTTTATCTCAGTTGCTTTCTCTGACTTTTCTCTGCTACTTTTTGATTTACTCAAAAAGTAGCAAGTAGCAGGCTCAATTTCAGCTTTTAATATCCTCACAGTGTATATGTAAAGCAAGTGCACACGCATGCTTTTCTGTATAAGGATCAAGTAAAGACATTGTTTTGATTTGAAACGCAGAGGCAGTGAAATAGTCATTCAGGACATGTCATTAGAAAAGTTTTATGTTTTGTTATGTGTTATGTATGCTTTCCTGGCATTTAAGATCAAGATCAAAGTGTTTATTGTCATGTGTCACAAGAGAAAAGGCATTTCTTTGTGCAATGAAATTCTTTCTTTGCTGTCCTCCCACAGATACCGTTTAATATATACAGTAGAAATAGAACATATAAATACAATAGAACAAATAAATAGCTGAAGACAGAAAAGGCTCCTGCAACAAAAGCTAGAAATCCCTCAGAAACCAGCTACAAGCTCTGCCTGGAGGAAAAGTTTGGATTCTGCAGGTAGTGGCTGAATGATTTCTGGAGGTTTATTTGTGTAATATGAAACTGGGCACAAAAAACGGTGCTGCACTGAAAATCTTGCAGTTGCTTTGTTTGCCTGTTGTTTGCCAATTTTTCTGCAAACATTTGCAAACTTCTTGCCAAGCTGTAGTGAAACTGAGAAGTTGAACATAAACTGGGAACAGAGACGGATGAAACGCATCAAATCAGCTTCATCAAAAGCTTCAGCATATGCAGTGTTGGGAAGGTTACTTTTAAAATGTATTCCATTACAGAATACAGAATACATGCCCCAAAATGTATTCTGTAACGTATTCCGTTACGTTACTCAATGAGAGTAACGTATTCTGAATACTTTGGATTACTTAATATATTATCATGCTGTTTACAACTACATGAATGTACTATTGCTGTGATTTATTACTGTTACTGAAGGTCCGCGGCTCCGAACCGTAGTAAAGGGACCTCTGGCTAATACGGTGGGTTCTGTGTCGGCTCGTAGCCGAAAACTAGCTGTACTTTGTTGTCTGGGTCAACTTTGCTAGTGAGAGACAGAGAGAGGCGTTGAAAGGCTGCTCCAACGGAACTTATTGTTTCGGAGGAAAACACGAACACGGTGTACAGTCGAGTCTTAATAGCTTACTTACAACTGGGCTGGTCAGGCACTCTTCTTGGCTGCAGTGGTTATTATTATATTTACATGCTTCCAGCTCCCGTTTTTGCTCGATGACAGCTCGTACTTTTCCTTTTTCTCCCTCCCTCGCTCACAGACATATAACGTGTATGGCAGTCCATTCTCCCTGCAGCACGGACTACACTGCCTATGATGCTACATTCTTTAGAGCTATACCGGTAGCATTCTGCCTATTAGCTTAGCACAACAACGACAAAAAGGCCTCTCTCACCCAGGAAACACACAGAGAGAGAGCGTCACCCTGTAACCATGGCAACCGTAACGCTGCCGCCTGGAACAACAGAACGTAGCTGTCAAACAAAACGAAACACTCCTGACCCGCCACAATATGAAACAGGGAAGTACCGCCGTGTAATCCATTTATTTCAACAAAGTAACTGTATTCTAAATACCACCTTTTTAAACGGTAACTGTAACGGAATACAGTTACTCATATTTTGTATTTTAAATACGTAATGGCGGTACATGTATTCCGTTACTCCCCAACACTGAGCATATGTCACAGCTTTTACTTTACAGGGCAACATTGTTCTTTTGCTCTTTGACGAGCACTTCTTCAACATCGTTGAGTGTTTACAGGCAGGTTGGCATCTTGCCTGTAAACACTATCAAACTATGGCAATCACAACAATCTGCTAGTGACCAAAGCAGCTGCAAAAAGGTGCATGCCGTTCCTTGCAAGCAATTTCACCTGACAGCCAAAAACCTCCAGCAGCCACTGGTCTCTGGATCGGTGTGACCGAGACCTTAAATATAACCTTTGGAAACATTTTGCTGACTAAGGGCCAGATTTACTAACAGGTTGCATCAGTGTGGAAAAAAGTGCTGCCTGTATTTACAAACAACCCTTTTCCTCAGCTCGGTTTTCCATTAGGTGTTAGTACCTGCACCAGGTACTTTATTAGTACCTACTCGGCCGGGGTTCTAAGTGATCTGATCCTAATTTTTGAAACGGCCCATATGCACAAAGAACAACACCGTGGTCTCCAAGTCTGACTACATCCATGCTGAACAGCAGATATACCGTCACCAGGTTGTCCTCGTGTTGCTTCTGTCGCATACGAATGACGTCATGGGGCTTTCGGCCGCATTGAGAGCGCACTGACGACTGCGTAAGAGGCGGGAACTCGTTGATTTTTGTGACTGACCATGCTGCATATGTATTTCTGGGAGTTTTTTTTCTCAAAACACACACAAAAAATATGTTTTGCACTATATTAAAAAAAACAGCAAAAATAAAAACTAACCACACCTGTGAGGATTGAGATCATTTAGTAAACGTAGTCCCAAGTTTAAGTGTAAAAAGTTTTAAAATGAAAGAAGCAAATTAGCATTTACAGACCCAGATGTTTGCTTTCTGATTGGATCTTTCCAATCCCAATAATTAAGCCAACACATGGTAGCTAGACTGACATGTATTATTTCCGTCTTTCTTGTGTGGGTCCTCCTCGCCACGGCTTCCTGCTGGCACTGCTCTTTTATCATATTTGCTTTGCAGTAACTTCCAATCTGTTTTCCACCTCCATAACCGCCTTACACCCATGTGCTACTTTCAGTTCCATCTCATCACTGGTCCTTGGAAGAATCCACCGGCCTCAGTTTTTACACCCAGTCTTCTCTCTGCCTGCTGTTTAATGCAGCACTCACATGCCAGGTGTACACTGGCTAAAGATCTGCACATAGATCGTTTTCAACTGAAATTTGGTTTTAAAATAAATATATAATAGTGTATATGTAACAGAGTTCAGACATATAAAATGTGACTGGGATCAATGCACTGGTTTACTTATGAGTTATTTCATTAATTCATCTGTAATCTGTGTGTGTGTGTGTGTGTGTGTGTGTGTGTGTGTGTGTGTGTGTGTGTGTGTGTGTGTGTGATAGAGAAAGAAGCACAAAATCTCACGCATCTAGAAATGTGTATGTGTGTGTGTGTTGTTTGTAAGTGGGTGTTAATTGATGCGTTCTCTCCTTTTGTCTGTTTAATGGAAAAGCACTTCTCATTAAACTGTCACTCAAAAATGTGTGCTGGTGTGTGCGTGGACCGAGAGAGAGAGGAAGACGGCAGCGGGTCATTATAATACAGTGTGAAAGGAGGAGAGAGAGGTTGCGGGAGAGGTGCAGAAGAACAGACCATTACAACAATTAGTGCGCCTTTTAAAAAGCTTTTCCTCACAGGCGTTTGATATTGAAATGAAACAATGTGTCTCTGCGGGAGGCTGTCGAGAAATTAGCCTAACAATACATTAAATGACACGCTCTCACGCTGCCTTTTCATCACCTGTGGAAGACTTATTTCCATTCCCCTCCCATTTCGCTCATTTCATTTAAATTAAATTCACTTTTGTTCAGATGTATTGTGTTAAATACTTTTAAGTTTACCTCTATTAAGTGAGCTGTTAGTAAATTTTACTGAAGAAAATAATGTTTTAAAGGTTACTTAATTTGCTCTGGGGTTTTCTACAGGGGATTTTAACCTAATCTTAAATACTTACTTCCTGCTTTAATTCATGGGCTTACAGAATATTTATTCTTGTGTAGCCTTGACTCAACCTGTCACTTCATCTTTGATCTAAAACAAGCAGTTCGGATTTGCTGCCCTCACAAATAGAAAGTTTGAAGTGCCGGTGGGTGGGGTTTCTGCGCTCACAGTGGCTGAGATCATCATATAAAAGCGTCCACTCTCAATGGCATCACAGAGACGTGAAAGTAAAAAAAATACTGTCAGTCACCAGTACTACCCATCGGCCTTCTGCTTGATGCACTCATGGTAAAAGTTTGAACATCCTAGGTGACTTCTTGAAGTATCACATTAACAAGATTTTCCAACAACTTGACCTCTGACCTTGACTTTGAGGTCAAGGTCACTGAGATCTGAGATTTTGAGTAGAAAACATATCAACTTTAAAATCCTATGTCACCTCATTCTCGAATGATCACCCTCACAAAGTTGGATGTCCACACCGCCGGCACGCCCACTGGGATGATGACATCAGCCGACTGAGGGGTAAAACATGTTGGAAGGATGAGAAAGATTTCGACTCACACGAGTACTTATAGCCTCATGTGACCTCATTAGGGTCGTCTGCTCTTGCTGACGTCATACACAGTACGGTACACATTTTATAGGCTTGATGGTCAACACTGACACTGATTGGTTAGCTTATGTAACATAAATCTTTTTGAGAGATGAAACACTTTATTATCCCGTTTGTCGGAGCCACACTTACAATTTTTAGTCAAGAAATCCCACAGGAGAGATATAGTTACGTATTTATCTCTAAAATTTATTCTCTAAAACACTGAATGTGATAAACCTTTTGTTTATTTAGTAGCAGCTTGTGTAGTCCAGTGTAGGTCAAAGTTGGTCATGATGATGATCTGGTGTCCATTGTGCTGCTCCTGTATTCTGACTGGGAGCCTTTAAATCTTTAAATGTTTGTTTGGTGTTATGTGGCAACAGTTTCTATTTTTTTAACGACACTTTATGTCATATTTTTGTTTAATCTTTTATTTCGTTTTCTCTTGGAAAAGTCATCCAGAGTTTATTGCTCAATAAATCAAATTTTGTGGACTTGTTACTCCAAGTGTTGAGTCGAGTGTGCGTTGGCAAATCTACTCCTCACCACAGGTGGCTAAAATAACTACTCAGACATTAACGTTTTGAAAAAGGAGCCACAGTGCACGTTATTTACCATCTAACTCACAAACTCGGCAGCACATGTTGTTGTGTATCACGGACGAACATTCTTGTGGTCCTGTTAAGCTGCCTGCTTATGTCATCCACAGAGAAACAATACCTCCACAAATTTAGTAAATTCTGGAATTAGCTGTCACGCTTGGCAGGCACAGCATCCATAAAAACATCCTAAGCCAATACTTTGTAATCTTGTGCGTGCCTATCTGTCAGCTTGGCTGCACTTATTTAAGACTGACACGTTAAACTGTCGTCAGATAAATGAAAACAGTTGCATGGTTGAAAGGGGCACCAATCTCTACGCTTCTTGGAAGAAGAAGAGTGGAGATTATGTGAAACTTGCTATGGAGTACATTGTTACAAACCCACAATCCCCTCCCCACCGGGTCGTCCTAATGCCACCCAATTTAAAAAACTTACAGTCTAATTTTAAGGTATTTCAATCATATATTCGTGTATCAATCACAATAGCTCTTTTTAAACACTGCTAGTTGGATTTCAGTACGGATGCATTCATGGATGTGTCTGCTCCATGACAAAAAAAAAACAAAAAAACGAACCAAAAACCAACAAAAAATGATTTAAACACAAAAAATCACAAAGAAAGAACAATACAGTATCCACATCTGAAACGAAGAGTAAAACAGTGAAATGTGGATTATTAAATATCAGGTCTCTCTCCTCCAAGTCTCTGTTAGTACATGATTTAATAATTGATCAACAAATCGATTTACTCTGCCTTACAGAAACCTGGTTGCAGCAGGATGATTATGTTAGTTTAAATGAATCAACACTCCCGAGTCATTCTAACCACCAGAAACCTCGAAGCACTTTTTGAAAGTGCTGTAACTAAGTTTAAGAATATAATTCATCCTCTGTTATCATCTTAGCTACCTGAACACTGCTCCAACAGAGGTCGATTATCTTGTTAATAATTTTATTGCATATGACTCTGGATACTACAGCTCCTCTAAAAAAGAAAGCCTCAAATCAGAAGTACTTTCATGGCCTCTGACAGTGGACTCATCTCTGTGCTTGTCCTGCTAGACCTTAGTGCAGCATTCGATACTGTCGACCATAATATCCTATTAGAGCGATTAGAACATGCTGTAGGTATTACAGGTACTGCACTGCAGTGGTTTGTATCATATCTATCTAATAGACTCCAATTTGTGCGTGTAAATGGAGAGTCCTCTTCACACACTGAGGTTAATTATGGAGTTCCACAGGGTTCAGTGCTAGGACCAATTCTGTTTACATTATACATGCTTCCCTTAGGCAGCATCATTAGAAGACATAGCATACATTTTCACTGCTATGCAGATGACACCCAGCTCTATCTGTCCATGAAGCCAGATAACACACACCAATTACTTAAACTGCAGGAATGTCTTAAAGACATAAAGACCTGGATGGCCGCTAACTTTCTGCTTCTTAATCCAGATAAAACCGAGGTTATTGTACTCGGCACTGAAAAGCTTAGAAATATGGTATCTAACCAGATTCTTACTCTGGATGGCATTACCTTGGCCTCCAGTAACACTGTGAGGAACCTTGGAGTCATTTTTGACCAGGACATGTCCTTCAACGCACATATTAAACAAATATGTAAGACTGCATTCTTCCATTTGCGCAACATCTCTAAAGTTAGAAATATCCTGTCTCAGAGTGACGCTGAAAAACTAGTTCATGCATTTATTACTTCCAAGCTGGACTACTGCAATTCATTATTATCAGGATGTCCAAAAAACTCACTGAAAAGCCTTCAGCTAATCCAAAATGCTGCAGCAAGAGTACTGACAGGGACTAGAAAGAGAGAGCATATTTCTCCTGTTTTGGCTTCCCTTCATTGGCTTCCTGTTAAATCCAGAATTGAATTCAAAATCCTGCTCCTCACATACAAGGTCTTAAATAATCAGGCCCCATCTTATCTTAATGACCTTGTAGTACCATATCACCCTATTAGAGCACTTCGCTCTCACTCTGCAGGCCTACTTGTTGTTCCTAGAGTATTTAAAAGTAGAATGGGAGGCAGAGCCTTCAGTTTTCAGGCCCCTCTTCTGTGGAACCAGCTTCCAGTTTGGATTCGGGAGACAGACACTATCTCTACTTTTAAGATTAGGCTTCAAACTTTCCTTTTTGCTAAAGCATATAGTTAGGGCTGGACCAGGTGACCCTGAACCCTCCCTTAGTTATGCTGCAATAGGTGTAGGCTGCTGGGGGACTCCCATGATGCACTGGGTGTTTCTTCTTCGGTCACCTTTCTCACTCACTATGTGTTAACAGACCTCTCTGCATTTAATTATTTGTTATTAATAATCTCTGGCTGTCTTCCTTAACACATGTTTGTCCCGTCTTCATCCACTCACCCCAACCAGTCACAGCAGATAGCCCCGCCCCTCCCTGAGCCCTCAAAGTGCAAGCTCTTTAAAGTTAACAAGAAGAATAAAAATAATATAACACTAAAATATGACTTAAAAGGAAATAATTAATGAGGCAATCAATTTCCTTTAGTTAGTAACAGAATGGCAGATTTCAGTATTCTAAAACACAAGTTCCACCTTTAAACTAACTAAACTGACTAAAGTCATACTAACAGACTGTAATTATATTTAACAACCTCTGCTAAACATAGCAACTCAACTTAATGCATAAAAAACAAATATTGAAAGCCACATTTTCAAAACATCACAAAAACACAAATATCTCCATACCTGAAACACAGAAAAACACAAGCTGAGTGTGTTTGTGTGTCTGTCTTCTGATAAAAGAGCGGCAGAGATTTCTTTTACTGCTAGCGTTAGCCTAATAACATTGAGATAAAACTTGTTAAAAACTTTGGTTAGCAAACTCCAACCTGTGTGGGAGTTACACTGGTCGACTCATATATGAAATACAACAGCTGTTTGGTCATATTCAAATGACAGTTAATGGCTTCAATAATCTTTTATTGACAGAGAGCAAAACGACCGTTCCCTACCTCCAGCTACGTTGGAAACCACTGTGACCAGAGCGCACACACAGGTAAGTATGCCATCACACAGTGCACGTCCAGCAGGAGGTGGCAGAAGATTCAAATCCAAATTAAAATATTTAATAAAAACCAGATGTTTTGGTGAAAATAATCAGTGTTAAACACAACAACTGTTATCTACTCCCACATTTACTCCAGTGGCTGTTTTTATGATTTTCTGTCTTCTTTATCATTTTTCTTTTTAATTTGTTCTTCATTTTCCATGATCCAACTTTCCAGCTGGGATATATTGAGTTTATTTCTTACTTTAAGGCAGGAATGTCAAACTCATTTTTCATGGTGGGCCGCAGACAGCCACTTTGATCTTAAGTGGGCCAGACCACTGAAACCTGTCTGTGGGTCTGAAGAAGTTTAACTACACATTGAGTCCCCCAAATATGTTAATGTAAGAAAAAGAAGTAGAGTTTCAGCAGCATGTCTCAGTTTTTATATGATAAAGAAATGCTGCTACAGTAAATGAAAGAAATCTATCAGCACAACTCTTTAGGGTTAAATTGTAATAAATAATTCTGTAAAATTACAGAAAGAAACTGTTTTTAATGTTTTGAAAAACAGGAACTTCTGTCTCAGTGAGTCGCTTATTTATTATTTATTTAGTTTAGCATAGTATGAACATCCACGGGAGAGGTCTTTATCACTTTATCAGTAGGAAAAGCTGTAAAACTTGTGAAAATACAGTTAAAAGCCCAAAATCTATGTTTCAAATATCTTTTATTAGGAGCAAGTATCATGGTTGTTACATATTGATAGAATTTATGTCCCTTTTTGTACTGAATTAAACAGTGACGGAAATTAACAAAAGGCGTGTTTATGTTGCGTAAGACCCCTGACAAAAATCTTCTGATAGGGGGATCCCAAATTCCTTTTCCCACTCCTCTTTAATTGAGAAAGTTGAAGGTATACTCATCTCCTGTATTGAGTTATAGAATGGTGAAATTCTCTGTTCAAACCCCCGTCTATCACTAAGGCATCTATCCAAAAAGTCAGACGGCATGTTTTCAAACTGCGGCAGATATGTACGGATATAGTTTCGTAATTGAAGATATCTAAAAAAAAATGGCTATGCGGTAATCCAAATCTATCTTTTAATTGTTGAAATGACATGAAGGTATCATTTGAGTATAAGTCTTTTAGTTTACAAATTCCCAATTCTTGCCACGCGTTGAAAGCTCCGTCTACACAAGATGGAAGGAAAGAGGGGTTAGCTGTAACAGGTGTACACATTGATAGTGTTTTCAATTTAAACTGCTTAATTATTTGTCTCCAGATTTGCAAGGTGGTGTGAATCACTGGGTTGGAATTATAGTGTGCGTTTGTCAAGGGAGTAAAAGCCCAAAATCTAAGCCCTCCTTCCAAAAGCCGTCCTGTAGGCCTGATTGGAGTATTTGCCCGGCTGATGTTGGCCCCCGGGCCTTATGTTTGACCTGTTTTAGAGTACAGCACTGTCACTAAAAAGTGGGATTGCAGAAACACGAACAGATGGATATTTTTACACAGAACTTCTTTAGTTTGGACTTCTGATAAAAACATTCAAGGCACAGTTGATGGCCTACATCTCCCAGCATACCTGGATGGGTTCCACAGGATCCTCAATTTTTTGGCTGTAATTTAACTTTTGAATCTGAGTTCCACAGCTTTGACTTGGCATGTGTGTATCTGGAGGACTGTAAGGGTGATGGGGTCACAGAGATTGCTGATGCAGATAGACAGACCTTGTGTTTTAGTGCTTTCTCACTGAGACTGGATGCTTGTTTATTTTGTTTGTGTTTTAAGAGTCGCAGCCCATTAGTCCCAGTCTTGACGGACAGGAGCAGCAGCAGGGGGTCACACTTAGAGGTTAACTGTGATTATGAGGACTTGAGTTTCACAGTGATTGAACCCTTGTTGAGCAGCCAAACTATTCAAAAAAGCTCTTAAAACTGTGATTTTGTGGGAACTCTTCAGTGCATTTAATAGAACATTTGAATTTCATTATATTTCTTAGTTTATTTTGCTGCTAAGCAAAAAGGTAAGTTAAAAATACAAATGTGGCTGCCTGGCGACCTGGTTTGGGCCCTGGCTGTCTGACTCTGTGCTAACCGACTTGCTAACTGACCAGCTGAATGACCAAGTGAACGGTAAACGTCCCTCGCAGAAGCAATTCTTCACTGACCATTTGTCTTTCCTCTGTTTTATTATGCCACCATAAAACTCTGCAGTGAGAGAAGAACCCTAAAAAGATAGGGCTGTAAAAGGAGAAGCTGTCTGTGTGTGTCTGTGTGTGTGAGAGAGATGCTTCATTAAATCCTTTGTATTTCATCCTGTGCCTTATGCTAACACCATTCAGAGCCATAAAGACGAGAAAGAGAGAAGCAAATGGAAAAGAAGAAAACATAAAAGACTGAGTTACAGTGGTCTTCTTCATCCCTCTATCTTCTCCTTTCCGTCTACACTCTTCCTCTATCAATAAATCTGCTAAATGTACTCTTATCTTGGAAAGGATGCATTGCTTGAAAGCGGTAGAGAGAATTTAGGAGGACAGGGAGAGAGCGTTTGCAGATAAGCATATCTGAAAAAGAGTGAGAACACGATGGCCAGTGAAAAACTGGTTTCTGTCGGATTAACTCCCCTGCCTTTAAAACAGGAGCAGCACGTGGCCACGTCCCAAAGAAACAGGAGTCACAATACGACATCCGACATAAATGCAAGATGGTTTAGTGCACAAAGTTTTTTCAGTCTCACACAAAGAGTTCTTTCTTCTAGTAGTATTTTAATGCTGACTGAGCTTTTCGTGATAGGTGAATTAGACAGTTGGGCAGCGTTTCTTTAGCATGAGGGACAAAATCGAGGTGACGACACTGGACAGAGCACGAATGTACAGAGTGGAAACTGTTGAAACAACAAAAAAAGAGAGAAACAGAATATTAATGAGAAAACTGGTGAGAAGAGCTTTAATTAGTAACGGATTTCTGTGACATGAGAAATGTGCGTGTGGTAAATTACACTGCAGCTCATTTCTTACACAAATGCATCAGGACATCTTCTTTATGAATAAAAGCAACTTTGTGGCCAAATTATGCACATTTTTCAGATTCCACTTAATGTGTAACTGTTATTTCCAACGAGCTTATACGGCTCATAAATCTTTGAAGTCGTGTGATTTTGAGACAATCGAGTTGTTGTTCACGTGCGACTTTTATTGTCTGGCCTGCTGCCGATCAGCACAGTTTAATGACCTCTGAGCTTCTGACCCAGAATTCAGCGTGACGGTTTAATGATCACACATGATCACTCCAGATCTCTGTTATCAATCTAAAGGTGACCTGACACAGCACATGTTCGCTCCCATGGTCGAGCGTGTGTGTGTGTGTGCCTGTGTGTGTGTGTGTTGCCTTTTGTGTCCACTCAGAAACAGCACACGTGCTCAGTCAAGCTTGTATGATAGCATTATAGGAGTGTGTGTGTGTATCTGTCTTCAATCTGTGTCATCAAGCATTCAATGTGTCATTGTGTGTGTTTGGTGTCTGTTAACACACTTTAGTAGGTCTGGGAAATGAAACAGCTGTTGACCCCCCTCACCACCACCCATCTCCTGCACTGATCTCAGATGCTGTCCATCAGCCAAAGCTCCTCAATCAATTAGTGTCCACTAATATCTGTATGCGTGTGTGTGTGTGTGTGTGTTGCACGGGAGTGACAGAGGATGCAGTCAACCATGTCAGTGAAGTGGCGGCCCCCAAATGACATTTGTGGGCCAGTATAGCAACCCTTCATTTCCCCTTCTCATCTATTCTTGCTCAGTACACCCCCCCCCCCCCCCCCCCCCCACACACACACACACACACATCCAGATCCACACAAACTCGTTTTTTTCTACACAGCAGATTATTGTTGTAATCTGACAATTCCAGGTGTTAAATCTACCAGCTGCAAGAAATAGGATTTTACAAGAAGCATCACATTCCATCCATCTGTCCATTTTTTGGGTTTTTTTTTGTTTTTATCAGGTCTCATCAGCTGTCCCACCACCACAGTTTCATCCATCCACCCATGCGTCCAGCTAGTCAGCTAGCCAGCCATCTGTCTATCCTCTCCTCTAAAGCAGACAGAAAAAATAGGATTTTCTCCAGGAAGCAACTTTGTATTCCTCCTTTTCCCCCAATCCTCCTTCCATTCACTGTCTATCTCTGCCAGATTGTGAAAATAGGATTTTCCCTGGAAGTAACTCCAATTATTATATCACCTCCTCCCCCTTCTAGTCCTCGCTGCTCCCCCTCCCTCTGTCCTATAAATAGATACCCAGCTACAAAACTGCATTTGTTCGCTGGTAACTCCCTCTCTAATTGACATCATCACAGTCTTGATATTTAAGTTATTTTATTTTTAAATTTTAATTTAGTGTTTCTGGAGGTGGAGTTATTTTATATCTGTGATTGCGAGCATATGTCCTCCTCCCACTTTTTTTCATGTTTGTTCCAAAGAAATAGCTGCTAACTTGCTGCCTGCCAGAGTGAATCATCGTGTTATTATACTGCAGCGCATTAAAGGCACCCTATTATGAAATAAAAAGTTTTGACCTTGTTAGCATGCTTGTGTTTGTCTGTTTTTTGATATGCTGGAGCAGAACAAGCAGCCGTGACAGCACCATGGTGTGTATGCATTTCATTTGGACTCACGAGTGTCTGTTGCTGTTTTGCTGCCCTGCTGTCTGTCCTCTAAAGCAGAGACAGGTGAAGGTAAGACTGCATTGCTCAAGCTGACACCAGGTCATTCCATTGCTGTAAATGTTAAGAAGTGTTAATCTGAGTAAATGCTTTGTTCTCCATTGTACTGCAGGTATTGTGGGCTTCTTAAAGCACCCTACGACCTTTTCTCAGCACCCTCTCTGTATTTTCTCCTCCTGTTGAGGTGTAGCGCTACAGATGCGCTTTTTTAGGCAGGAATGAATTATTTTCATGCCAAATATATAGTTTTGATAAGGAGAGTTGAGGTTTCAGTTGTTTAAACAATGACTGGATAAGAACTGTAAGTAACCCAGGAGTACTTCACATTCACCAGCACTGGATTAAAAAGCCTGACTTCTGCCTTTACATGAACGCTTGTTAAAGTGATTCCTTGAAAATTATGTAAATGAGAATCCTGTTTCTGGAATTGGCGTGCACCCCCCTGAAAAAACCACACTGAATAATCTTATTTCCCCTCTATAACCTGATTACTTAAATTCATGCAAATGCGCCGTGACCACTGAATTTGGCACCGTGGAAATCTGGTGGCGCAAAATTCTAATCTGGCTCAGATTTTCCTGCAATGCAACGTTTTGTGCACATTCCTCGAAGAAAACGGCGTAATTTGACCGAATCACTGCTGACTTGATGAAGGGTTTAATCGGCGCGACTGTTCAAACCTGAACGTTATGTTTACCACAGTGTTTTGGGTTCTGTGCCGTGTTTTTGGCACTTTATGAACCATTAAGCTCACAGACGAATGACTAAAGAGAGTCCCTCGCATTTTTTAACACAGTTTTTTTACGTCTTAACACTGCTTTTGTCCAATATCCTTCTCCATCCCTCCTCGACCTGCTCCGTCTGCTTTTAGCTTCTTATATTTCTGTATCAGATATGATAGTCATGACATTTCTCCATCCCTAGGTTGTTCCAGCCTTCCCCATCATATTCCCCCAATCCTACAGGAAGGGCTGCATGAAGGTCAAAAAAGTATATGTATATATATATATATATATATATATATGTTTTTTTAAATCACCTATAGGAGATGGAAATGTCACATGTACTGTATATGAGCTGGTTACAGCAGACTTAGTGCATGTTGCCCGAACATGCTCTTTCTAAGAACAAGTCCCCAGGTAAGAAAAGAGAGACCCTATTGTGCTGTGAACCTTTTATCTGTTTGTGAGTGTGGACACCAGCTTGATGAGTTCAGGGTGTTAACAGTCAAGATTAGCACACAGAGGGTAGAGGGGACAGGAAGCAGAGGAAGAACTGACTAAGACACACAGAGCGGTGCCACAAATACTGTAACGCACAAACACACACACACTGATACAGTTTGTGTAATGAGCCTCTGAGGGGTTAGAGGCCACTTAATCAGCATTAGGTTTCCTGACCCATCATTTTATCATTATCAGGCTGCTCTCTCTCCACATTTGTGTGCGCGCATGTGTGCTTTTGCGAGTTCATGATTAAGCTATCAACCATAATCCTATCAGTGTGTGTCATCTAAAACAGACAAGAGTCACCCAACAAGAAAACCACTGCTATTGTGCTTCACACAGCCAGAAGGCTCCACTCGTCAAACACAGACAGACTCACTAACAAATCCCCAAAGGCTGTTGTTATTGATGATGTCATTAGACAGAGAAGGATGCGGGGATCTCAGCATCTTGTCATGTGTGTGTGCGTTCTACATACTTGTGAGCAGTGACCCGTTCCTCTCTTTAATTCCAGTGTTACAGTTGAGCAGCTTGCCCATAAACAGGTCCGCCCTTTGTTTCCCTTTAACAATAGCACCATACATATGAGTGCTCTGTCTGCAGATGGAAGGTGGTGGATCGTGCAAACGGTGCATGTGTGCATCTCTTCCCCTTAAGTAAAAGTAGAGTTAGTTCTAATTACAGAAACTGTGTCGGCAGTGGCTTAAACAGAGAAGAATGGGGCGACCAATGAAGTGATCTAAAGTTAGAATAATAATAGAGTGAGGGGAACAATGGAGGGTGATGAAAAGGGGTGTAAAGAGCGTAAAGGGCTTTTTTCTTCCCCCCCTCACTGTAAGCTGTCTCGTCAGACAGTGACTGATGATGCTAAACACAGCGCCTCAGCTCTCACACGGAAACCACGTGACTGTAAAACTTCAGCTTCACAGGAAGGAGGCTGTGTTCAGACTGATGTCCTGAATTAGTGCCTTTATTTGGAAGTGCGGTATTTTTCTCTACCATCTGATAAACTTCAAATATTTAAGGCTGCAGCATGTTTGTGAAAATATTTTGGTTGTTTGCAACCGTTCTGTGATTATTTAGACATAATTCATCAAAGCAATCAAGAGGAAACAGACGTGACATAGTTAACCCTTTAATGCCAAACGTATCATATCTGATATGAGGTTTTGTGAGTCATCAGTGTGATTTTTTTTCCCCCGAAAAAAAGTAACAAAAATGCCTTCTGTAGCAAAAATGACCCAAATTAAACTCATATGTGCCAATTTATATTGGATTTATTTTTTCACATTTGTCAGAATGTTCAATAAAAACCTTTTTTTTTACATTTAATTTTCTCTCAGTTCTTTGATGCTTCACCCTTTAAAGGGTTGAAATCTGCATGACAACCAAGAAAAAAAAATAAAAATGTGTTTTCATTTTCAACAACTCAGCAGATAAAAGTCATTTAGAGACTCACCTGTAGAGTCGACGAGCGTAAAACAAGTTATTAAAATAAAAACTCTAAAGCTGTGAGCTAGGATTTCTTGCTTGCCGTACATTTTATTTTTCTTAAACAATATGAATATCAGTTTGATACCCACTCCACACGCAGACGAGTACTTACAAAGTCAGTTTGACATCTTAGCAGCACCTGCTTTTCCCCACTGTGGAACGCTAAGCGACTAACTGCTGCTGCCGTGCTACCAGCTGAGTCAAACATCCAGAGAGGACACTTATCTCCAAACCACACAGAGAGAAAGAGAGAAAAGAAACGGAGGGAGGGCAGTGGGTAAATAAATATATATATATATATATATATATAGCAAGAGAGAGGAGTAAATGAGAAAGTCAGGCAGAGTGGAAGAAAATGGTATAGGATGAAAGAGGCCTGCAGACAGAAAAAGTTCTACAAGGAAAGCAAAGAAATTGTAAAAGAGTGGAAATAAAGAAGAACGAGAGGGCAAAAGTTGCACGATGGAGAGAAAGAAGATAAAAGGGAGAA
The DNA here is from genome assembly GCF_056152115.1 of Neolamprologus brichardi. Lineage (NCBI taxonomy): Eukaryota > Metazoa > Chordata > Actinopteri > Cichliformes > Cichlidae > Neolamprologus > Neolamprologus brichardi. The sequence continues at coordinate 6,864,912 of NC_142119.1, read as the reverse complement.
AGATGGAAGACATGAGACGCTTCTAAAGAAAGATGGACAATACAATTTTTAGAAAGATTGCAGGCATCGTTCACAAACTCCCCACAGCTCTGACGGCCGACTGTGATCAATGAATGTCTGTGTGTGGGGTTGTGCGTATATTAGTGTCTCTCTATCGTCTTTGTGTCCTTGCTAATAGCTGAGTGGACTCCCTGCAGTCTCCACAGGCTGTACTGTGATTATCGCAGCTTAGCTGCGCACCCACACAGAAACACACACGCGTGCCGACACAGCTCCAGCGCTAAATGAGTATGTCAGTGTAGCGCGCGTTAACTGTTGACACACTAATTTACGGTGGCCTCCCGTAAGATCTGCTCGGTAATATGGTTTATTGATGAGGCCACGGGGAGTGTGTGTTTGCATTACTGAGAATTTTCAGCGTGGAGCTAAATGGGTATTAGTGGCGTGTGTTACTGCAAATTTTGATATTAATCTGATACCAAATACATACTGAGCCAGTAATGCTGATAGCGTCATACTTTCAACAAAACATAACTTTCAGCTTATAAGGGCAGCTTATGTAGGGGAGAGCAGCGTGCCACGATTGTGTCAGGATTTATTACACCTGGATTTAGTTGCTGTGTGCGACCCCCAACCAATCACAGCAGATGGCCCCGCCCCTCCCTGAGCCTGGTTCTGCTGGAGGTTTCTTCCTGTTAAAGGTGAGTTTTTCCTTCCCACTGTTGCCTAAGTGCTTGCTCATAGGGGGTCATATAATTTTTGGGGTTTTCTCTGTATCTATGATTGTACAATATAAAGCGCCTTGAGGTGATGATTTGTATAAATAAAACTGATTTGACTCTGTGTGTTTATGAGACTCGCTGACAGATGTGCGTGAGGTATCATCAGTTCGTGTGTGCCAACATTGTTGTTACAGAGTCCCTTTTTCCTGTTATTCCGTTTTTCTGGCTTTGTGCTTGGACCATATTTATGACTGTTGTTTTTAGGAGAGAAAATAAAAGAAGAGACGAGAGGTAACCTGATTCACGATGTGGGAGAGATCTTAGACAGGAAATTTCATTTTGGACTGCGGTGAAAACCTGGACGAAGTGCAGCCCTGCAGAGTCCCCGGAGCCTTCAGACGTCAACAGGTTGACACTACACACACTTACTCAAAGATAAAAAATATCTAGCACTCTGACAACTTCCAACTATGCACTCAGAAATCTTTAAAGTCGTTGACATACAGACACTTGCCCTAACATTTACTCCCTGGCACGCTCACAGGCACAAATGAGGAGAGGTTGATGGACACAGGGCTGCTGATCCCTCTTTGGTGGCTTTTAGCTTTAGAGGAGAAAAGCAGTTTCAGAGCGTTAATCAGAGGGGATCAAAAAAATCTGGGGAGAGCGCTGCCCTGGGCCCTTGCAGGCAGGACTAGCTGAGTGTGTGAACAGTTTGTGTGATTTTCATTTGTTCCCAGCAGACCTGGCAGAGCTGAACTTGATTCCTGGGATCTAATTTCTTTGGAGGAGGGCTTTGAAAAAACATGGATATTGCTGATATTAGAAAGAGGAAAAAGCCAAGGAGCTGATCTACATCATTCACCTCCCAGGAAAAATGGGCCTTCTACTCCAGGTCTTGGGAAAACAGATTGGGGAGATGTGCTGTTTTGATGAAAAACTAGGAGTGAAAATTAGAAATAAATATTGAAAGAATAATATTTATAAAGTACAACGAACAAGAAAGAGAAGGACACGATTAATGTGTGAAAGGAAAAAAAGTACAGAGCAGAAGTGAATGGAAAAGAAAAGCCTAAAAACAAAGAGGTGGCAAAAAAAGAGACATGACGCTGATGAAGCGATGGTGCTGACGAAAACACAAATTGAGAAAGCAATGGAGTGAAAGACATGAATTCATGAAATCATTCGTCAGAATAAGTGAACTAGAAAGAGAGAATAGCAGAGGTGCAGCGTGTTGGCGAGGTGTGGACATTGCTTGTCGACAAGACCGCCGACAAGTTCTTCCCTCGACGCAGAGCAGGGATCGTCTTACCCTCGGCTGGCTTCACAGCTCTGCAGAAACACTTTTTTATAAGGATGCGGTGATGTTTTACCCAGCAGGTCGGGTAAAAAGATCAGGACTGGCAAAAAGGACATTGTGGAACGTGTAACAGTTACTAAATAGCAGTAAATGATTCATCATGGCCACACTGTTGAAATGTAGCATCAGTGACTTCTTATACTTAAGACATGTCTGTTGTTACCTGCAGGACTAACTGACTCAGGAGAAGTAGAGAGAGAAATGCAAACATGCTAACGTCATAGCTCAGTGTTGCGTTACAGTGTTTCCTCTGTTGTGATAAAAGTTACACAATTTATTTATTATAAATCAGAAGGAGGGAAACGTGTGCTCACTGTTCTGCTGCACTTTAATCATTTCATGTCTTTAAAAGATGTTTTCAAAGACAAACGTTCGGTCCACAGATCGGTCGATCTGTTTGCTGAACACACTTGGTTTCTTTTCCCCCGTTTACAATCAAACACTGAAATCCTGTAAAGACACAGACTGTCTGTCACACTGATTTTCCGTCTCCATGAAGGATCAGGCTGAACAGTAAACTTCAGGTCTGGAAAACAAAGCCGATGTGGGGAAAACTGTGAGCTGGTGAAAAAGTGTTAACTTTCAGTGCTGCTCTCTTCAAGGCGCAGGCCTTTGTTGTGGCTTTACACACTGAAGTAAACTTCTCATCTGTGTTTGAGGTGTTGGTGGCGTTTGGAGCCGCTGTAATATTTGCAGTTTACCGACAAATATTATGTCTTGCTGCGTTATTTGTAACAGCACACGATCAAAGAATCTGGACTATATTTTTCTGATGACATTTCTAGTTTACCGATCACCAGAGATGGGCAGTAACGCGTAATCTGATTACTTTTTTCATGTAACGAGTAAAGTAAGGGATTACTATCGCAAAAACGGTAATTAGATTACCGTTACTTTCCCGTAGGAACGCTGCGTTACTGCGTTACTAAAACCGTGATTTTTTGCGAGAATGTCTCATGACAGTGACGTAAGCGAGTGCGACGTTCGTGACAACAGCTGTGCGCAGATCAACAATGGATCATATATCGAGTGCGGGAGAGAGTATGAGCGTGCAGCGTTTAAAGCGTGGAAGTACTGACCTTACTTTGAGTTTGATTCCATAAAAAGTGACAAAAACATTAGTGTCCGCTGTGCGTGGGAAGAAAACTTCTTTTTAAAGCGAAAAAACCCCTAAACTTCCGAGCAAGCACCGAGTGCAACAACGTAATGGGAAACTCACAGAGAAGCTGCCGTATCCTTCCACTGACCGCTGCGGCACACCTGCACCAGGGTAAAGCTCCGCCTACCCGACTCCTGCTTTACAGGTGAAAATAGAGCAACAGGACCGCTAGTCTTTGACTTTATTTATTTTCTGCTGTGTTTTACTTGCATCTATTTGAAAGAGTGAGTGCAGCACAAAAAAATATTTTATTTTATGTGCTGGAATGTGCAGAAAATAAGTTTAAATGTTAAACAAATTTCTTCCAGTCAGAGAATATTGCATATAATTAAATTTTTGCTTGATGCTTAAAGTTAAAAGATTAAAACTAACAAAACAAGTTTTAAAAAGAGACTTTTCCATCTGATTACATTTTGTATGATGGATTATGCAGAAAAAGTAGAATTGGGCTGAAAGATCTATCGCTTTATCACCTATTCAGGGTGTAAAGCGTGTTTTTAAAAAGTAACTAAGTAACTAAGTAACCAAGTAATTAATTACTTTTGAAAATAAGTAATCAGTAAAGTAACGGGATTACTTTTTGGGGGAAGTAATCGGTAATTAGTTACTGATTACTTTTTTCAAGTAACTTGACCAACACTGCCGATCACTCAAACAATGTTCTGAAGACGATTGCTATTCCCTCCAAAAATCCAAGATATTCAATCCAAGATGATATATATTTTCCATCGAGTCTTTGGTTCAGGTGCAAATGGTCTGAACTATTCTAGCATCTTTGAACTTTTTCTTATTTCATTTTTATCTTAACTTATTTAGCTTTTTTAAAGTTAAATAAGATAAAGCATTTTTAAAATATTTTCTTCAAAACATTTTACAGTCTATTGAATTCATTCATTAAACACACAAACTAATAGCTGCCATGGACGCTGAACATCTGGATTTAGGAGCTCAGGAGTTCATACAGTCCAGACACTTTAACACGTGTGCTTTGTGGCTAGCTGACCGAAACACCTGCACCACAGCTGGCAGCTGTAAGGAAACAAATATTTATGGCAAATGCATCAATTGGAGAAATGCCAAAGCATCAGTGAATGGTAATGACTCTTTGTAAACTGAATAATAAACAATGGTAAGTGTCTTAGATATATTTGTACCCCCCAAATGTCACTTTATCATGACTCCAAGTTGTGTTGTGCAACCAAATGTACCTTCATTACAGGCAGGTGGTTCTCTCTGAGGTGGAAACACTGGCACATTGGTGCTGTGAGCAAACCAGCAACAAGTCTGTCAGTTTCCCCAAAACTGAGTCTCGATGATGTCATTGGTAACTTCTGGGAAACCCAGTCGACTGTTTGGCAGGCGGCAAAGGTGTCATGGATCAGCACAGCCTAGTTTCACAACACTGTGTCAGTCATAAAGAAGAACGAGCGGAGGGGAAGTCCAGAAGGTTTGGGCTCGTGTCGCGCGGTGCCATGGATAAGCTGAAGTTATTCTTCCCGCCAACTAAAGGATTCTCAGACTTCCAAAGATTTTCCTTTAGCATCCTCTGCTCCCGTCCTTTAAAAAAGAACTACACTAAAGTCCACTAAAAAAAGACATTTTTTCAGTCATATGCGAAAGCTGAAAAATGTTTAGGAATCAAGACTTAGAGTTAAAAACTGCTGCTAAACATCTTAGCTGCACGTACCTGCTGCCTGACTGCTCAGAGTAAATCATGTTTGCAAACCGTGACTCTGAGCGCTGGGACAGACGATATGGCGACATTACCACGTGACTGCAGTGCGCTTTCATCACCTGACAGATTCCAGGGGACCGGACCGGTTTCAGTTTCAGTGGAAAGACACAGCACGAAAAAGGCAAGACGGGTGAGAGTGGCAGGTTACAGAGGTCGTACACTAGAGGGACCCGAGCAATGAGAAGGGTGACAGTTACTCACTCTTTCCCTCGCCCTCTCTCACACACACATTGAAATCTGTCATGGAAAAAGAACTCAATACCTTTAGGCCTCCGGAGATGTTAGAAAACATCTGAGTGACTGTATGCGTGTGGTGTGTCGCTGCTCTGAGCTAAGATCGCTGATTTACCTTTATTTTGCTGATTGGAGGACAGTAAACATAAATGTAGACTGAATATTTACCTGCTTCCCTACGCGACTTTGATTTGGGAAAACAAAATTCCCACATCCCCCTTTCAGGCTGCTTGTTCTCAGAAACTCTTGTGTCAGAAGAAATATAAATATTTGGCACATGATGTAAAACGCATCAGCAGCCGTGTGATTATCGTCTCTGTAATAAAAGGAGTTTTGATGGGGTTTACTTCCCACATGAGTTTTTTCACTGAGTGGTCAGTGGTGAGTTCAGCTGCGTGGATCCGTGTGCGAATTTGTGTAGGGTGTGTCCTGGGAAGGCAATGCAAAGAGCTAAGATTGGATTGGTTTTTTAGACCACAGGCTTTGGTGTTGCTGAAACCAACACCTCCCACTGACATCTATTATACTGCAGGGAGTGAGCAAATGAGCGAGGAAGGGGGAGAGAGCGTGCACGTGGAAAGAGAGTGAAGTGGTTTTAAGTCTTAGTGCGTGTTCAGTAAGTAGACAGAAATCCAGTCACCTTTCCATTCAACTTCATTACCACTGCAAGTGTGTGTCAGCACATGTCCATGCTTGTGTGGTGAAAGTGTTTGTTTGCATGCGTCTGCATAGCTTTCCTGTCTATCCTCCGCCCCTCGTTTAGATTCTGTTCAGCACTGACCCATGTGCCCTTGGTAAACAGCTTTTTGCCCTGGCTTGTAGACAAGGGCTTATGTGTTTGCATAAAGGTGTGTATGAATTTTTGCATCCCGGAATTCAGCCTTTAAACCACAACGGCCGCTCTGCATGACAAGTAAATCTCTCGCATAGTAATCCAAAGTCAAAGTTTACTTTACCGGGAGATTCCCCTTCGTTCTGATTGGTCTATACATGCAAACCATACATGGATCAATGTTTCCCCTGTAATGCTGTAAACCAGCACCAGGTACCTTAAATCTCCTGGTGCTAAACTACAAAGCTCATAAAGCTGTGCTGTGGGCATCTTCTCTCCCAGTTTTCTGCCTCTCTCCTTTCAAACTCGATTCCCTTTAATACCAGGAGGACTGGAGGAAGAAATGTGAGCAGAAAGGCGAAAATATGAAGCCACAGAAAGAGAATGAAGTGGAAAATTTTGGTGAGAAGGCAGAAAGAACTTTGGTAAAATGAAAGAAATGGTGAGAGTGGGAAAAATATGTAGGAGGTAAGAGATGGTCAGAGAGAGAGGAGATGAAATTGCTCTTTAATCAGTGAGGGGCTATATGGAGGCGGGCCGAGGTGCCTACTGTAATCCGATACACGCGCCCGCGCACGGCGTGCACGCGCACTAAGGCAGGGGACTGAGTGAGCGGTCCTGCTCGCTGCCACAAACCCGGTGGAGAGTGGAGGGGAAGGAGCGCGTGCTACCGGGAGAGAGAGAGAGGGGGAACAGGGCAGAGCGTCTGAGCGCAGACACGCACAGTTGTGGGAGGACAGCGGAGAGGCACCACGTTTCGTTCTGCCTACCAGCTTTACGCACGCAGATCGAGCTGCTCGGAGATCCTGCGTTGTCTTTTGCGCATGAACTGACCATTACCGGGAAACTCGATGGGAACACATTTAATTTCCTTACCAAGAAAATGCGCCTGAAGATATTTGCATAAAACAATTGGAAATAATTTTAATCCAAGGAGGAAAGACGCGAGTTACTTTTTCCCGTTTCCGTCGCAGTTAGCGCTCTCTGATGATCTTTTTGGTTTCTAGTTTATTTGAAACGCACAATTTTCTTTATTTACTCTGCTGATCTGTTTCCCTGCGCTGCCGACTGTGCGCACAGCAATGGATTTTAAACCGTGTTTAGAGTTCAAATTGCGTTTCTAGACAAGTTGCTCTGGTTGAGGAGAAGTGGCGGCACGCACTCACACTGCTCGCATGAACTGTTTTTCTCCGGCGTGTTATTCTTAGAGAGTCGGGTGAACGCTTTGGATTTTGGACACAACCGTGTTGCACGTTAGAAAAACAGATAACTGTGGAAACGGTCAGGGAAGTGCGACCTGGAGCCGTGTGTCAGATAAAGCAAATAAAACCACACAGGAGGAGAAGACGTGTTTTATTCTGAGGGAGAAAGATGGATTTATTCGTTTGGCTCTGTGGATGTATTTTGGCTCTTCTGTTACCTTCAGCGGTAAAAGCCGGGGAAGGAGGTAAGTTTGATGCTGTTGATGTCCGCCTAAATCCAAGCGTCACACAAGGTGTAAAAAGAGAAAATAAGAGCAGTTACACATCACAAAACGAATAAAAGTTGTTTTCTTTCAGTGCAGTGAAAGTAAATTCAGGGAAAGCATTATTGCGCATTTGGTGACTACGGGCTCGAGCCAAATCCCCGCGCACTGCTGAGGGACGTTGATTACTTTAATCACATTTAGGAGACAGACCCGCGCTGCTGGATGGCCTGTGAGCCAGCTCTCTCGGTCCGGTGCAGGGACAAACGTTAGGAAGTACGAACGGGCAACAGAAATGATTTTGTCACAATGACTTTACAGATGAAGTATCTTCGTCACCAGCCGAGTTTATTTTTTTTAAAAATTTAATCCAGGGCTGATTTCGAAGGGATCCTGGTTTAATCAGCGTTGATTTTATCGTCTTAAAAAACATCAGTAACGACGTTCAATAATAAAAAGATGACAGATCGAAATCTTCTGTAAATTCCTGTCGGGAGTAATTTTGTTGTCAGCAGTTCTTCTTCCAGCACGTTTCCATCTCTTGCGCTCTTCTAAAATTCCTCGAAACTGTCTTTACTAAAAGGAAAAAAGCTGAACGCATTTCTTTACGGTGACTGCCTGTCATTCCGGGAGCGCGGAGAGGTGGCGGCCGGTGTGACGGGACTGCTGCCTCCGTGTACCGGTCTCCACGGAGGCTCGCGTTCACTCCCGAGCCCGTGTGAGCGACGGGATTTGCGGCTGTGTAACCCGACCACGAGTTCACCTTCGAGTGCATAAGCGGGAATATGATGTGAGATGGGAACACGCATTTGCTTTTTACGCTCTGTTAAATGCGGAGAGGCAGAATCTATCGCTGTGTGCGTTTTCGTCTCCAGACAACCTTTACGCACGAGGAGGATAGCCACAAAAATCTTTTTCCATATGTGAACTTGATGCACAGACGACGTTTTAAGTCTCTTTGATTACAACGAACCTACTTGTCACCACATAAAACACTCGTTACCCAAAGTTTCTGTTACATCGTCACAGGCAGGGGCGTATGGGGAGTTCGACTCAGCTGATGGACACTCAGGACTCCGAGTGGTCTGACATAGTTTACGTAAATTTAAGAGCTTAGCTACTGCGGCCCTTACCAGGAGACTGATGCCTTTTGTTTTCGCTGCACACAATGATTGTTACCACTGGTTTCTCATTGCTGCCTATGCAAAGACCTGAATACTTGGAGATATACTTCTAGTCTCTCCTCGAGTTTCACTTTCTGCTTTGTGGTGAATGCACATGTGTAAATCTAGAGAGAGAGAGAAAGAACCGAAAGGGGGAGGCTGCAGGGAGGTTGGTGGCATTCGAGGTTTTACTGCCTTATTCCGGAGGGCTTTTGCAGATCTCATGACTTGGATTGAGTGGCCCTGATTGCCAAATGTTGTTTTGGAGAACCACTTTGTACAGAAGGCACAGGGAGGGCATTCTTTACACACAATTCACTTCTGATGTGAGAAACTGTACGGTGGAGCATTCTGCTATCTGTGGATATTTTTACATTAGGTTAAATCTGAACTAGTAATTTAAGGCCTGTGTGATGTGAATGTTCAGATGATTAATATTATAAATAATTAATAACTGCTGACTTTGTGCAAAGCATGCAACGGTTCTGAGGCTTTCCTGTCCAGAAGAAAGAACAGCAGGTCATTTGATCAGCAGTTGTTTGTCTTAAAATTAGTCATATTTACATTCAACACCAAAGCAGGAAGTATGTGCTGCAGTCCAGCACAGGAAACATTCAGATGGAAACTCTGTGGCATTCAAGGAAGATGAATGAGGTGTTTAACTTCAATGCCAACGACTGGAGTTTGTTCTTTTTCCAGCTAAATGACGCTGACAGTGGGGATAAATATGAGAACATGTTGATATTCTGTTCTTTTTTGACCTTTTACTTTATGTTTGCTGACAGCAGCCTGATTTTCCTGGGGACCCCCTCGTGCTCCCCTCGAGGTTTCCCTGCAGGTACACCGAGCATCTCTGGAACAAACACACACATTTTGAGCAGTAGGCTATACAGAATGGAGCTTTCTCAGCAGTTAACTTTTATAGATGCCTCTACTTTGTTTTCTCTGGAGAGATGAGCAAGGAAAGCATAGTGAGACTAAGAAGTGTATATATAGAGAGACGCAGGAGGGATGGAAGTACAGAGGGAGGAAGTAACAGAGACAGCAGAGACAGAAACAGGCAGAGGGAAGCAGCAAAAAGCAGTGAACGAAACGGAAGAATGATTTTTAGCCTCGCTGTTTGATCCTGTTTCTTCATTCCGTTTGATCACAGCTGTGCCTGGAAGGGAGATAAACGGACATAATTGGCCACTCAAGACCAGCTGTCTGCCTCCATAGTGTCTCTGCTGAAATATGGTGGATGATGAAACAGGATCACCATGATACTAAGTGTAAGAAGTGTGCTAGCGTGGTGGTGAATTGCCCACAGGTACGCATTAAGGTTTGGTTTATGCGATTGTTTTTGATGGCTCCAACCGGCCTGGTGTGATTTTAAAAGTCTGAGCAGTGGGAAGAATTTCAGGAGGTGAAGTTAACAACTCCATTTACATGCAGGGGAATAAATAAGAACGTCTGGCAGACTTAAAGGCTTACCGTCTAGCAGGTGCTTCACCATCCACATGAAGATGTTTTAGTTTGGTCGCTGAACATGAAACAGCTTCTCCTGTACGTGCACCGTGTGCTGTGAGTGTGAGTGGGTCTCTGTTTCCCGGTGGGGTCGGCTCGTAGTAATTAAATGTTACATCAATTTGGGTCATAATGCTTTGTAAACGTCAGCTGGCCATCAATAAAACAAATCATCCATGTCATTCACATAATGGGGTTATAGCTCAGAGCCTAATGAACTGACTCGCTGCCACAAACAGTCATTCCACGTAATTACAAATCCAGGTTTTAACCTGAAACACTGCAGATATTAGAGCACGCAAATATGAATTCAACAGTATTTTCTGTAATTGCACAGGCCTTTACAGAGCTGTGTAAAAACTCAAACAGCATGCTTATCATTAAGAGCAATTAACGATCCTTAAATCAGCTTCTTGATGAATTTGTGTGCATTCTCCATAATCTGTTTGTTTTGAGTTATTCTTTTCTGTCATCTTTGTCGACTGATCCGCTGATTCTGAGGGAAGGAAAACAGAAGATTATGTGTAACGTGCGAACTTTTGCCAACATGAATTGGAAACTTTTCTCCCCATAAAGTACACACAAAAAAATGGAGCAATAAAAAAAAAATTGAGCAAGAAATCAGGAGAGTTTGGATGTGTGCAAGAGAGAAAATGAAAGGGAGAAAGTATTACGGGGCATTAGTGAAATAAGAGGAAGGCAGCAGAGTGTGAAGCAGTAGTTGAGTGGAGCCACCTGCAGTAAACTAACCCAGATTTATTCTTCTCCTCTGAAACGCACAAGAAAGTTTCTGGGCAACATCCTGCACATTTTATTAATAAATATGTACTCCTATTATGATACACTGAAGGTGACGGATTTAATTTTCTTCATGTGATCTTGATAAGTATAAAATGACATTATAATAAAGGGATGTTTGACGCTGAATATGAAATGTTGCTCACCCGTTTTTTATAGATATCAGAGAACAGATCAGACTAAACGTTGCGTTGGCCTGTGATGGTCAGGTTTATTACTTACTAGGTTTATTAAAACATTTTATCAGATAGCTCAGTTTGCCGAGCTGGTGCAGGTGACACCTTAGAGCCTTTCCACTGATTTCATTTTAATCATCTTGCAGGCAGCAGGTGTTTTCCACCAGGCCTCAGGATTAAGTGTTACACATATTCATCAGTGGCTCAGATCACCACGGTGGCTTTTTTCCTTTTTTCCAGTTTTTTAAAACAAACAAACAAACAAAAACAAATGCACTACATGCCACTGAGCCGTGCAGCTAGAAGAAAAACAAAAATCACATGCATCAAGCACGATGACATTAGTCTCTCAGTCATTAGAATAATGATAGCCTAAAAACAGAGTGGTTTTTCCATTGACATCAACAACCTAGCTGCAATGAGCGAATAAACATTAACCCAATTAACCTTTGGCACAGTCGCCCCTTCTCTTTCTCTCCTCTCATCTGTAAAAGGGAAAGGACAATTAGTGGGTCCAGCAGGATGTTCTAATTACAGTTATCATGCCATTAGTAAACTGTTAGTATTCTAGTGTCTTCATTGGCCACTGGTAATGACTGGAGTAATTAGAGAGGATGCTGGGAGCGAGTGGGTGTTCTTGTGTTTGCAGCCTTGTGAAGAACATTTGTCCTCAGAGGGAAAGGGAGATCATGGAAATCTTTCAAATGAGGATATTTGCCTGTTCCCACTTCTTTTAAAATCCTCGCACACACAGAAAAACCTGTGTGTGCGTGTGTGTGTTTGTGAGAGAGTAAGCCAGGCCTTCTGTGTCTGCAGCAGTCCCTCCGGAGCGCTGTGGAACGAGGCCACAGGTTGTTTTCCTTTTTCTCTCCTCGTCACACCGAATCATCCTGTTGTTTTCTACTTTTCATGGTACTCCAGCTCTTCTTTAATAGTGCGCTCTGTCTCTTTCTCCACACCTCCCTTCTGTCAGTGTTTTGCCTCACCCCGATTAAGAAACCTCCCTCACCTTCTTTTAGCCCCACTTTGCCACGGTGGAAAATCTCTTTACTGTTTCAGCCGCTCACTTTCTGTCTGGTCCCTGGAACTCTGTCAGTCTGTGTTTTCTCGTACTTTGGAAATCCATTCACATGACTCGCTAGAGACGCTCATTCATACGCTGCTTAAAAGGAGCTCTATTCAGTGACTTAAAGGAATACGTCACATTTACGGCCCACCGATCAGTAAAAACATTCCTTACATAATCAGTTTTTTTATATACAAGATATAGGATGATTGATAGCAGCCTTCACTGCAATCATAATGTCAAAGTTAGCAATTTTATTCAACTACACAGCAGGGCTTAGATGTAGCTAAAGAGATTAAAGAAGATATTGACTAAAAAATGTCTAAATATATGAAAAGTCTGTGTTAAATGTGCAATACGTCAGATTACTGGCTTGGAAACACTAAATTCTGATGATTCAGTGTAGTTTTTATTAATGCTGTCAGCGTTAATCTCATTAAAATGATGTTAAATGAGATTAACGCTGAAAGTACTCGTTTTTATTGCTTTCAGTGTTAGTTTTGGTCTTTTTCAGTTGTTATTGTATCGAAAGTATATGTCAGAGGTGAGATTTAGGGAAACGAGTGCACGTATTACAATAAAAACGCAACTTTTTGAAAGCAGTGACTCCAGAGTCTCACTAATCACAGCCATCATCACCTCATCAGGCAAACAAATTATATTTTCTCTACATTTGAGTTTAATTTTTGTTCATTATTTTGTTTTAGTTACTAACAACAACCATGACAGAGACTGTAATTTTTCTTTTTGCACAGTCATCGTCAGGTCAGTAAACACATCGATGGATTTGCATTTGCAGCCATTAGAGAGCCAGGGTTTATTTTTCACCTTGTAAAGCCTCACCTGCAATTAGAACGTCTCCCACAGCCATCCATCAGCATCAGCTGACACTCCCAGCTCCAAACTCAGATCTTTAGCTTCTTCGGTTATAGCTGGCACGCTCACACGGTGCCCTGATGTTCGTTTGCTTAGAGAACTTAAGGAAAGTCGGGTCAGACCAAAGCAGCACCAATAAAAACAACAACTCGTTCCAGGACGAGGAATTCTACTGACTGCACCTTTAACGGTCTCCTTTCCTCACGCTGCTCTGCCTCTGGGAGTTTTTCCAATTAGCCGCTGCTGCTCTGGTATTGATCTGAAGTCTTTCTCTGTGTCTTATTTTGTCTATTGTTAGATTCTGTGTCTACTGTCTAAAGTCCCGTAGATCAGGGTGTGCCTTTGCTCCTGAGCAGAGAAGCTTGATCTGATGTCGGTGCTTTTTCTGTATCACACGCTCAGCTCTTTTTATGAGTCACTTTCTCCCTTCTCCTCATTCTCCGATCGCTCTTTCCTTTCTTTCAGATCCTTTGTAGTCTTCCACTCATCCCTCCCTCTGCTTTACACAGATATAAACACACGCTCACTCTGTGGTTTTCCACTGAGTCTTAATGCAGGGCACCTGGAGAAAACAGCCCCACCTGTTTGTGTGTCTGTGTGAGTACAGTATGTGTGTGTAGGTTATAATTTTTTTGTCCGGTGAGCTTTTTCTGAGCTGCTGACTTTCTCCTTTCAGCTGATGAGAGACAGATGTTCTTGCATTACTCTCCCTTTCTCACTTTCATCCAGCTCTGGCTTTTTCTCCTTTGCTCTCTTTTCTCTTTCTCCGTCCATTCCTGACGTTTCCCAGGTTTGGGGGAATAAAAGCACCTGGGTATGATCCAAACGACACATTTCACTTTGTTATTTTCAGTGTCTGTCATATTCCCAGAGTCACACGAAAGGTTTTTAATTGTGTTTGTATCTCTAACGTTTAAGGATTCAGTGTCTGCAGCCTTTGTAGGTGTTTCACAATGTTTGTAAATAGTGAATGAAATGCAGAGAAAGATTGGAAAACTTTCCCCTCAGGCTTTGATGCAGATGGCCAGAACATACTGATAAATTTAAGGACCCGACTCTTTAATGGTCACGGTAACGAGGTTGCAAGTCTCACGCTGCTGTTGGTGGATAACAGGTTGATAGTTTCTTAACAAGCTTTCTGGTTAGCTGACTCATTTCCTTGCTTTCATAACAAACACTCACTAAACCACTAATGCTTTCATGACGGGGTCGGACCAGCGAGAAGAAATGTGGACTCTGACAGATTGGCAAAGTTCTCGCAGACAAGCAAATCGATTGCTGCGAGCTGAAAAGTGTCTGTTTAGAGTCAAATCAGACTCCCTCAGAGGGAAAACGAATCTGTAAGAGAGCTTAAAAACAAGGTCAGAAAATTTGCATTTGGGGCCAACAAACAAGGATCTGGTTCAACTGTGCGAACCAGCTTCATGTAGAAGAGTGTGCACGAGTTCAGGTCTGTGGGAACTGTCATAGATTCCTCTGTGGGTACATCCGAGTGTATGTGTGTGCTGAGGTGGGAATGTGGGGAAAAGTTGCTGAATAGGTGTTATCAAGGATGCAATACTAAACGTGGCAGAGAGCCATAAATAATGCAATGACCTGTCTTAGCACCATTTACTGCTGCTTATCGTGTGTGTGTGTGTGTGTGTGTGTGTGTGTGTGGTCTGTATTCAGAATGGGGATGTTCAGTGGTTGCATTTGTTGTGAATGTGTGGTGCAAATACAGCCTCTCCCTGAAGATCACACATGCTGATGTGGTTGAGAGAAAAGCTTTACCGTGTGAAAACGAGGGTCAAGAGGAGGAAAGTGTTTGGATAAGGCAAGGACACACTGCGCCAAAGAATACGCCGATGTTTTGATATGGCGCCTTGTGAAAGTACCCGCTCGGCGCTGTATCGGCCCGAGCCTATTTGATGCTACGCTGTAGGATTAGACCAAATGATAAAAAACAAAGTCAGACAGGACTTAACCCTGATTCAGGTTTCCACGGTACTGCAGTCACTGTAGCCTCTTTTCCACTAGCTAGCTTTTCCCCTAGTTTTCAATTAGGTGGTAGCACTTCTTCACAGGAATCAAACGGCAACGATGCACATGGCCACACCCAAACCTGGAGTCCGACAGAAAGCTGCAGGCCGAGCAGCAGGCGCACCATCGCCTCGACGTCCTCCAATCTTGTGTTGTGTCGCATAGAAATGGCATCACTGGACTTTCAATAAGTGCCCCTCAACTGTAATGGAAACCAACCATTACAGTTGAATCAAATCTAGTGGAAAATAAGCTTAAACCTATGAAGAGAACCTCTGCTGTTATAAAGTCTATTCTCTGTGTTAGCGTAATAAAAGAAAAATGAGTAAAGCAAGCATTGCGGCACCAAATTAAGCTGCTGCTTTCCATCGTTTACTTGTAATCGCCAGTTACAAAGTAATTATTCACCAAGCCTTCAGAGAGGCAGCTCCGTAAAACAGCAGAATAAAACCAAAATAATCCCTGTCTCCTGTCGCCGGCAGCTGTTGCATTCATCCTGTTTGCCCAGCCCCACTTCACCAGGATGGACCGTCACCTTTGCAGCTGCTCGCAGCTTTTTTGTGACGATTAAAGGATGATTCTGTCTTTAACCTATTTGGTAATTCTTGACGTGAAGTCAGGCATTTCCCCCACTCAGCATCTTCTCTGTTCTGACACACATTGCACTTTTTTTCACAGCGTGCACGTCTGGGTGGGGAATACAAATTAGGATTATAACAGGTTTGCTTTTGGAAGCTGTATTTATGTACCTCCCTGTTTTACAGACATAAACCCGGAGCCGTGTCCCTCCCTTTGCACGCTGGCCTGTCGCTGCAGGGGCCTGACGTTTCAC
This sequence comes from Neolamprologus brichardi, assembly GCF_056152115.1. NCBI lineage: Eukaryota > Metazoa > Chordata > Actinopteri > Cichliformes > Cichlidae > Neolamprologus > Neolamprologus brichardi. The sequence continues at coordinate 6,848,966 of NC_142119.1, read as the reverse complement.
CGGCTGTATATTTACATGTTTCTTGTGCAATATGAAATTCATCATGAATGGCACTTCATTCTAAAGGATCTGATGTCATCCGTGCCCTCATCGCCTCAATTTGTGTCACTCTCTGCTCTGTTTGGATGCAATGTTTGTTGATTGACTTTGTGTATGTGTGCACGTCCGGAGATTAATAGACCCTTAAAGTAAAGCAGACACTATACTTCATGCACACACGGCACCTGCCTAAATATCCCACCGGCCATATTCATCAGACACTTGGAGGAGCTGTCTTTATCGGCCGTATGCCAGAGGTGAAACAGGGAGAGGAGAGGTAGTGAGACTCAGCCAGAATATATATATATATATATTTAGCATTTAGCTTTAGCAGCTAACACCTGATACCAGAGCTAGCCTGTATCAGCTGACAGCTCAAAATCAGCTGATACCTTTATGCACATCCTATTGGAAAACCTCATATAGAGAATGTTATGCTACAACTGCTGCTACCTCTGCAAGCCACTTTGCAACCCACTTCTACTCCAGTTTCTCCTTTTCATGCCATTTTTATGCCTGCTCTGTACCAGGAGTTTAGCCCCCCCCACCTTAAGCTTCCCACATGTGGAAAACAGAAAACTATGTTGCCAAATATAGATTTCAAATAGGAATAACCTTCTTTTAATCAAAGTGGTCCTAAAGGATACCATTAAAATCACGGAGAGCAGCTCCTGAGGTAAATGCTGAAGTGTATAGTTGCACAGGTATTTGTTTAAAGCGTCCAGCCAACTTTAACCACAAATGATTCATGTGTAGCTGAGTCAACGTCTATGGAAAGAACAATTTGGTCAGCTATTAAAAACGAAATGTAAAAAAAAACCAAACCTCTGGATGTGCCAGAGTCGATTTCCTTATCCTTTAGATAACATCCAAGCAGGAGTTCATTTATCAGTCAAATTTGAATCCGCAGTCATTGATTCTACACCCCTTGCATCACCTCTCCAAGAGTTTTCATTAGCTACGTTTAGCAAAGCAGCGTGTGCTAAAAGTAGTGTTTGGCTGATGTCGTTGTGAGATTCCAGAGTGGTTAAACACTAATCCAGGTGGTGCTGAGATGAAATCCATCTGGCTGGGTTACATCGCCCACGTAACCCTACTCCTGTACCACTGTATGTCAGGAGGACATAAACAGGACTCGTTGGTTCACAGCGCGAGAGACCAAAGAGAGGCAGGCAGAAACGCTGAGATACGGAGCGGTTATCACTAATTGTTTGCAGACGGAGTGAGGTAGACACCAGATACAGATGCCAAAGTGTCACTCACGGTGTGCGCTGAGCGCTGATGTCTTACCGGCTCTTTAATCCTCCCTTACTGACTCTAAACGTCTGATACGCAGTCAGCCACGTGAGCGTGGCCACAAAGTGATATTTTCGACGTGCTTTTTTGTTTAACCTTTTCTTTTAATTAGTTTCGAAGATGGTGCCCGATAAAGTGTTTATGCGTGCGTGTATTAATGTTTGCATATGTTGACTCCACTCAGAGTAAGTTTACAGTAGCCACACTATTAATAGCTACGGCTTTAAAACATGCTGCATTCTGCCGAGCAGTTTGACTTGGCTATGTCATCCCTCTCAGCACAGTGGCGATAAATAAAACGTCACGGCCCAGCGGGTGAGATAGTAGCAAAGACAGCTCACCTAACCTCCCCCTGCTGCTCTTCCTCTGTTTTTTTCTTTTGAGGCGAGTTTCTTGATGCATATTTAGTCACGGCTGAGAGACCAATAAACTACTGACTATCAAGAGCTTGATTGTGAGTTTGTTTTTCCTTCTTTTGAAAACAGGAAATTATTTTTAGGGGCTGCTCACCGGCCAAATATTTCCCATCAAGCAGCCGGCGCTCACAGATGCTGTTTTCACTAGAATAACCTGGCCTATTGTAGCCATCTTTTCTTCCTCCAAAATATTTGCAGAAAATCCATCTGCTTTGTTGGAGATGCTCTGATTGATCACATTTTTGGGGGCTGAAATTCTTCCCTGGATATTTGAAATAATAGTCTCTTTTTTTTAAACAAAAAGCACTTACTATTAATTTTCTGTGCTATAATTCATTTTTCTGCCGGTGCAGAAGAACAAATTACTCATGTTATCTACTTTAACCCTAACCTGCATCACTTGGGTGGATGTTATTGTGGAGCAGACTAAAAAACGTGGTGCTCGACTGTTCTCTGTCTGTCGCTGGCTCAGACTGCGCCATTATATCGGGCTCAACAAAGCTCGCATTCAGCACATACTCGCCACGATGGTTTAACTTGTGTTTTGCAGATCTTAAACAATGAGGAAGCTCGGCATATTTAGCCCGTGCAGTCCATCAAACAGGAGAGCCAGCATTGTGCACAATAAGTGCCAAAGATTTCATACAGTGGAGTTGTGTGTGTTGTGCCGCTGGGTGTCACAGATATGTATGAGTTACCCATCTATGTCAGGGTACATCTGCGGCAGTGAACGAGGAGTATTGTTTATGATGTGACACAGACGTATGAGTGCTGACAAGTGGGTCCGCTCTGTGACAGTAACTGCTGCATCTGGCAGTGTGCGTGTGTGTGTGTTTGTGTGTCTGTGTGCGTGCATGGGAGTCCTTCCAGGCCAGAATGAAGTCTTTGTGCTTCACGATGCTGTGTTGACCTTTAACCCCGCACACACAGAGACACACTCATATCCTGTCTCTGCACACACTGCTCTTATCTGCATTTTATCTGTTTTGCTTCATTTATTGTGAGAATTCATGCACGATGAACAAATATGCTCTGAAATAACTGGAAGTTCACACGTGCTCCTGGTCAGTATCGATGAGCAGACAGAACTGTAGCCCCGCCTGCTGCTGTGAAGGTTATTACAGATAAAAATTAATATGGAAGTTTATCTCTCATCATTGTTTTATTATTTGTCTTTCAGTTTTATTTTATTTTTTCACCTTTAGTCTTCCGGGTCACGTAGCCTCTGCCCTCTTGCTCCTGAATTTCCCTGAAAACGTGAATCAGTGAACTTAATCTAACCTGTGAACTTGTGTATTGACCTGTGTTAAAGTTTCAAACACGCAGGATGATTTTGGTGACCAAAGCCTATAAGTAATCATATTATCCACTTGAGTTTTCCAGACTTGTGTAAAACATGATTTCTCCTTATCTCTCTCTGTTTCCATCCAGCATCTGAACCATGCGGCGGCAATTTAGATGCGAGCGATGCGGGCTACATCACCACCCCCGGCTACCCTCTGGAGTATCCACCTCACCAGAACTGCCGCTGGGTCATCACGGCCCCTGAGTCTTCGCAGCGCATCGTCCTGAACTTTAACCCGCACTTTGAAATAGAGAAACTGGACTGCAGGTAAGCGAAAAATGCACAAAGGACTTGATATATCTTGCCAAAAAAAGGAGTAAAAACTAGCAGATTAAGAGATTTAAAGCTGCTCGCTAAGTCGCAGCTAAGGAAAGACGAGAAGTTTTGCAGACGGCTTTTTCTGTGAGCCAGCCTTTCTCTGTGTGAGAGTTGCAGAGTGTTTTCGGTGAACTTCAGCCCACTCTCCTCCTGTTTCTCTGGCTTTAACTATCCCATAATAATCACTCTGGGACCTCCCTGGGTCCCTTGTCTCTAATTATCAGGGTCTAATTACAACACATTTACTGTTCCAGCATGGTTTTCACACTTTGGAAGAATTAACACAGATTAGAGGATTTGGTGTCCATCATTGTTTTTTGGCTGTTTGGCTTCGGTTGCACACCGAGGCTCACAGAACGAGGACATTTTGACTGTCTGAAATCAAAATACAGCAAGCAGTGATAAAGGCAGGCTGGATAACAGGCTTCCACCAGGGTTTGAGTCTACTGTTACCTCCACTTTGGCTGCAAACAGTTGAGTACAGAGGGAATGATTTGCCAAAGTCATATAGAAAGTTCTCACTTCAAGTTATGAAAGTATTAACTGTCCAACGCTTTGACTTGTCTTAAAAGAAACTACTTACTGTCACATCATGAGTGAATGCATCCTGCAAACAGCAGAGGAGACCCTTTGGGGCATTGCTGCCACTGTGAGCACGCACGAGCACGCACGAGCACGCTTCCGTTCCCGTGCATTCCCATCCAGTTATTAACATTTCAGCCGTATCAATTATAGATAGGTGAATTTCCCCACTCAGATGTACCAAAATCATTCAGACATTCCTTTGTTGGAATTGAAGCATCAATATTTCAACCGGCTGCCTGTTTGTTGAGAGGCTGAAAGGTTGAAAAGCCCACTGTGCTTTGCTCAGTTTTGCTTCTTTCGCGCTGTGCTGTGGAAATGAAAAGCATACTTCTCTCTCTTGTCTCCCTGCCCCCAACATTTTTTTCCACTTTTACTCTACATTCACTTTGATACATTAGATGCTCTTTCTCTCTCGGTTTTGTCTCTCTGACATATCTATCCTCCCTTCTTTGCTACATCTGCACTTCCTTTCCCCTTCCTCTCTGAGTTTGTTGCATCCATTTAAACCCCGGCCGTTTCCCAGGAGGAGGAAATCTACAAGAAACACCAGCAGCTGATTTATTTATTGTGGTGCATGCATACTGAATGTGTACATGTGTGTTTGTACACTGCCTTTAAAGAACTCCAGTTTGTTCCCAGTGATGACGAGCACCTTTTTTGCAAAGTCACCGTGCAGATTATGCCATTAAGAGTTCGATATTCACACTGTTGGTGGTAACATCTCAAGCTTACAAGTGCCCTACAACTCAGGGCTATTTAAGTCTGCAGGCTCCGAGTGCGTACATGTGTGTGTGTGTGTGTTTGTGTAACGGTAGGCTGAAATTTAGCTGTTAGGTTCAGAGGGCAAAGAGGCCGAAGAGAAGAAGCTGCCGGTGTGCGTCTGTGTTTGTGGGGGGAGTGTACACACAAACACCAGCACAGCCCCCTGATGTCTCTTTCATTTAACACTGTTTGGTCATAAGGACGTTATAAATGTGTTTCTTTTCTTGGGCATGTAGATTTTCAGCTCTGAGCAAGTGAAAACAGCCATTAATCTTTAGTTTGAGGGGACAAAAACACACACATTCACATTATTGGGACAAAGAAGTCATCTGTGTTAACAGACAAAGAGTACATTATGAACAAGCATATGCTTCCTCTCATACTTTTTATCATTAAAACAACCCCCTCACCATACAGTAGCATCTGTCTCTCCACCAACACTGAGCTGCGACAACAGCACGGTTATGAATGTGCATGCCCGGCCAGGCAGGACTTGTTTTATTATGTCACTATGATGAAGCAATCTCATCAATTATGGGCCTGATTGCAATTTAAGATGGGAATCTGTAATCTATAATGCATCGCATTTTGTCAAGCACTCCGGTGGCTCTGCAGAGAAAATCGATGGAGTGGAAGCCAGAACAAAGAGAGATGTTTTCATTAAGATTCATGTACAGCAGTAATTTAAGTGCAGGGAAACAGCTGAGGGGACTCAGGGAGATGAAAAGGAACAACAGGAACATCGGGAACTCCGTGAATCAACATGGCTTCCCTTTTTGCATCACGTGACCATCACCGTGGTGACATGTATGTCCATGGAAGTCTGCTGTATTTGTAATACCTGTGTGTATTTTTAAGTCAGTCTGAACTCGATAATCTGACTGAAACTGTAGCTATTTGTGTCTCTTTATGTAGCTTGTATAGATGATGAAAGATATTCCATATTCAATTATTTAAGAAAGTCATTCTCACTCGTTTCCAGTTTGTTACATTTACTCATTTATAACAATTTGAGACTTTATTGTCAAGTCTAAGCATACAGGAGATACTGTTTCTCTCTTACCTTAGCATAAAAAAGCAATTAGGAATATTTGAAAAAGATAAAAGGATACTCGAGGGAACATATAAGACACTTTTTAACGTTTGTGGTATGTTTAACCAAAACCACAGCTTTTTACCGAACTGTAGTCTCCCAGGTGACAAACCCACGATTTGCTCCGTCACCAGCACTGATGACGGATGGCCTCAGAGGCATTTCAAACGTCTGTGGTCTTCATCTGCGTTGCCATCGACCTCTCCTACAACAACAGCACTTGCTGCCCTGAGATGAAAATGTTCTGCTTTATTTCACCTTAGAGGCACGCATGCTTGGTGTCGCTGTTATTCAGCACTCCCAACAGTGCGGTATGAAGCACTCAGGAAATCAAATAGGTTTATAATTGCTCAAAGCTGAAATGCCAGCTGTCCCAGAGGGCGATGGGAAACAATGCAGCTTGGATATGTGTCTCTCCTGGAAGACATTCTGAGCGTTGTGCTTGGTCGGACACAAAAATAGTTTTGTAATGAATGGAAAATATCTAGGTGGGAGTTCAAACCCAGCCTCAGAACATGGCATGAAGATGAGCGTGACCATCAGAAATCACCACACTAGGTTTCTCCTTCAGCTGAATGTTAGAAAATTTAGAGGGACGTTTTTTTTAAAGCCTAACAGATTTATGAAAAAGTGTTGAGCGCCAGGCAAACGATGGTAAAGAAGTCCATCTCTCTCACAGGTTTTTGGCTCTAGTTCTTCAACCTGATTGTAACCTAAATATATTCTGTGTGAGTGTTCACAGTATTTGTGAAATCCAGGTAAAACGCTTCTCTGGATTGAACTTCTGGGATCGTCAGGTAGAGTTTCAAAGAGATGCTTCCTGAAGTTTAACGTATGAGACAACAGCTGGTTCACTGCTTCAGAGCTTCCTGTAAGCTCACTGCACTGCTCTGTCTCTGAAAACAGGATCTCTATTTTGGAATGAACACACACACACACACACACACACACACACTGAAAAGTGCAGCGTCAGGGTCCATTGGGGGCAAACTCAAATCATCCTGACAGCTCCCTCCTCTCCTCTTCCCGTCTGGCCCTTTTCCCATTCCCTTCGCACTATTCATCTCACCCTTCCTTGCCCCTCCCACCCTCACACTGCCGTCCAGTAGACCCCATCTATCATCTTTTATCCTCCTTCATTTACGTGTCCTCTTCTCTCCTTTAGGGTTCATCTTCTCCTGTCTCTGTTTCCAGCTAATTTCTCCTCTTTTTGTCCCTCCTAAACCAAACCATTATTGAGCATCGCATATCAGAAAACATACACTTCCTTTAAATGCTTTAAATGCATCTGCTCTCTCTTATTCATGATTCGTGCCTATACATCACTTAAATTCCTTTTCTAAGTCAGCCTCCTCTTATTCAGCGGGACCACACCCTGTTAAGATGCTATCTGCTAATATTGAAATGACATGCAGCATGAGGCTTCCATAAACCTGCATAAAGAGCAGAAGCAGATGCTGGGAGTGGATTCTGGCTCTAAAATAAACCCTTATAGCGTGTAAAAGGCAGACAGTCACATCACCGTTTTCACGGCTGCATGGCTTAAACAATAAGCACGAAGTAAAGCAGTGAGTTAAAAAGTGATTTATATGACAGAGAAGCACCAGCCGACATTAATGCTTTCACTAATGATTTAGACCTTGTCTTTGTACTCTGCCTCAATCAATCATTTCACTTCACGCTAGCTCTTCTCTTCTCTTCTCTTCTCTTCTTTTCTCTTCTCTTCTTTTCTTTTCTTTTCTTTTCTTTTCTCTTCTCTTCTCTTCTCTTCTTTTCTCTTCTCTTCTCTTCTTTTCTTTTCTCTTCTCTTCTCTTCTTTTCTCTTCTTTTCTCTTCTCTTCTTTTCTCTTCTCTTCTTTTCTCTTCTCTTCTCTTCTTTTCTCTTCTCTTCTCTTCTCTTCTTTTCTCTTCTTTTCTTTTCTTTTCTCTTCTTTTCTTTTCTCTTCTCTTCTCTTCTTTTCTTTTCTCTTCTCTTTTCTTTTCTCTTCTTTTCTTTTCTTTTCTCTTCTCTTCTCTTCTTTTCTCTTCTCTTCTCTTCTTTTCTTTTCTTTTCTTTTCTTTTCTCTTCTCTTCTCTTCTTTTCTTTTCTTTTCTCTTCTCTTCTCTTCTCTTCTTTTCTCTTCTTTTCTTTTCTTTTCTCTTCTCTTCTTTTCTTTTCTCTTCTCTTCTCTTTTCTTTTCTCTTCTTTTCTTTTCTTTTCTCTTCTCTTCTTTTCTCTTCTTTTCTCTTCTTTTCTTTTCTTTTCTCTTCTTTTCTCTTCTTTTCTTTTCTTTTCTCTTCTTTTCTTTTCTTTTCTTTTCTCTTCTCTTCTCTTCTTTTCTCTTCTTTTCTTTTCTCTTCTCTTCTTTTCTTTTCTCTTCTCTTCTCTTCTCTTCTCTTCTCTTCTCTTCTCTTCTCTTCTCTTCTCTTCTCTTCAATCTGAGGTGTATCAAATACAAACATTGCTAAATCAGTAGTATTGTGATACTGTTATTTTGTCACACGCACCTGTCTGGTGAGCAAAAGTCCGAGCGACGCGACCAAGAGTAAAGGGAGAGTGATGTGATGTGACACTAGCCTGAGGGCAGGATGGCAGAAAGAGAAAGGTGGGAAGAGAGATGAAAAGCCTATATGACAGAGGGAGGAAGAACATATGGAGTGACAGTGGCTGTTCAATTACCAGCTGTGGGCATTTAGCAGCTGCCTGCAAGTTTGAATTAACATCACAGTGACTACAAGCAGGAGAGTCAACGTCCAGACAAGTATCCCAACACAGACGAGCTGACGGTTCTTCTCTGAGCCTGGATCTGTGCCACGACACATAGTTTGAGTTTATTTACCTGCTTTTGAGACGGGAAAACTCCTGCCCAGGCAAACCTTCAGGCGGATGCCTTCCTCCCCTGCAGGTTGGATCACGGCCATGCTGCCAATTTATTTGTAGAGAGAGGGGTCTCGTTGTTGTTGCTGCATAGTAGTTTGTTCATCCCTCGTCTGCCACTCAGCTACACAGGCAACCAAATAACAACAGCTTCTATATGCTGAAGCAATAAACAACATCTGCAGTTACTTACAGCTCCTGTATAGGGCCCTATTTGTGCTAAAATGACGTTCACGTGCTGACTCGATGCAGGGCAGCACATCTGGATGGTGAGCAACGCAGCCAGTTGGCGAGACCTACATAAATGTTTTGTCATGAGCTCAGTCCACATAGAGTGTGCAGCGTGAAGCCTCACAGTCACAAACCAATGAGACTTCCTCCGTTTAGTTTTGTCTCTTCAAATGTTTCCATGTGATCTTTTCTCGAATCTCAAATCTCAGATTCTAAAAAAGTAAGAAACCAGAAACAACAATGATTTAAAGTGTCAAAGTGTTGCTTTCTCAGGTTATTCTTCTCCAAACTAGAGAAAATGCCTCGAGGACATAACCAGTGCGGAACTAATAAGCAGACACTTCAACCCCAGTGGAAGGTGGGATTAAGTTATCCTCCACTGCTTGAGTGACCTGATGTTACAGAAAGAGAAATTAGAAGATTTGTTAAGCTCCGAGGTAGTGATTTTAGGAAGCGCACATGAACACATGCACACACAAGCACGCACGAGCACGCACACACACATACACACACGCCTCAAGGTAGCGTAGGTAATAATGATAATATCAGTCCTCTGATTTACAGACACTCCCTGGTGCCCTGAAGGTGCCCCTGCTATCTAGTCTGTGTGTCTGTGTGTGTGTGTGTGTGTGTGTGTGTGTGTGTGTGTGTGTGTGTGTGTGTGTGTGTGTGTGTCTGTGTGTGTGCAGTAGTGAAGGACTGAGCCTGATCAATGTGTGTTAAAGCCATAATGAGGAATCGATTGGTTGTCGTGGAGACTACTGGTGGACACATACACATCCGCACTTATATACACACAAACACACACTGTCCAGCTGTCTGCAGTAACAGTCCTATTACATGATATCGGTGAAGTCAGTCATCCTCCTTACTTTCTGTTAACGGGTTTGGTGACAAACTCACTGCTGCTTTACGTTTCCTCAGGTATACACACAGGTATACACACAGGTATACACACAGGTATACACACAGGTATACACACAGGTATACACACAGCAGGGAGCCACAACAATCAGCTGTGAATATTTTGAATAAGAAATAAGTGGGAGCGCTACATGATCTTTTCCTTCGTTCTGTGAATGCTTTACAAATACTTTGTTTTGACATTTAGCCTCAGACTGTATAAAAAAGATGGGCGGAGCAGCTGCAGCACCACCTTTTGGTTTTTGCATTCGCATTTTGAAGCCTTGACTTTGGGTGTTTAGGTGTTACAATACCTTACAGTGGTGAAAACCACAAGCGCACACACACAGCTACTGAGTGCAGACCTGTGTGAACAAACAGGATTTGAGTTTGTTTTTGAATGTTGGCACAAATGTAACTGATCTCAGGTCAGCTGGTTCCAACAAACCGCCACACTGGGATCTGATCCTGGGCCAGTTCGCTGTCCTTCCATCTCATCTTTTTATTCCGGAGTAAACATATTTATTGGAAATGGTGGAGCATTAACTTATTAGCATGCTTGGTTAAAAAGGAACATCCATACACTGTATGAGTGCGTTACACAGACTCTAACAGCTGCTAATTCCTGCTGAGTATCATGAAAATGAAAGCGTGGCAAAGGTTTTATTGAAAGTCCGTTAGTACAATGAAACACACGACAAACTGCATTACTTAAGATTTGTGTTGAAAATGCTTTAAAAGGATAATAAACCACAAACCTGGCTGGAAGGTGCAGGTCAGTGAGGGTAAAGCACAGCAGACAGCTACTGTGTCAGCATCCAGCAGCCAGCCAAAGCAGCCATGCTCTTAACTTTACACAATAAAGTTTATGATAAAAGTACAGCCCATGGAGAGCTATTATGAAGGGGTAAAGTGGCTATAGAGAGCAAAACACTCTGAGTGTACCAGGCTGTGGACATGCGCTGTTGCAAGAAGCACTTGTGATTCCCAGAGGCTTGCTAAAACCACCAAACCTATAATTATTTCTTGTCTTGACAGTGAGTTGATAGTTTTATTCACTTCCTTTCGAACCACTTTAAAACATCACCGATATGTTTAGCTTAGCTTAAAGTCCGTTGCATTGTTCATATGACTAAAGCTGCAAAGTGTGTCTGCATGCATGCACGTGTGAATTGCTTGAATATGAGGTTAATGTCATTTCCTTTAAAAACTTTCTCAGAAGTCTATCAAGCTAACATATCATCCCCCCAAAAACATTTAATAGATAGAATTTGCACCAACGCTTTAACAGGCGTTCGTCCTCTCTGTTTCCTCTCCGTGAAAATCCTGTCACACTTAAACGCCCACCTGGCCCGGCTTCAGCTCTCTTTGTTGTCACCGGCCGTGTGTGCTGCACAGACGCTCCGTCTGCTGCTAAGGGCGCCCCTGATGTTTGAAAGAAACGTGCAGGTGTAAGAAGACAACTCCCAACCCAAAAAGAGGGAATGTGTGGAAGGCAATTAAAAAGAATCAGGGGTGGAAGTTCATCTGTATCCAAATCTTTTGCTTGCTTCCCGGCAGGCAGGCTTTGGAAAAGCCTTGGCTTCTCTCGTTTCTGAAACATCCCCAAAACACAAACAAGCGCAGGCACACAAATCTCTCAGAATGTCAAATGTTAGAGGTGGTTTAAGGCCTTCTTTCACAGCTCAATTTGTGCTCACAATCCTCACTTGTCCTGGTTTCCAGTGTTCCCTCCCATGTCATGCAAACAGCTCGTTAACAAATACATTTTAGGGAGAAGTGTGGGAGAAGCACATTTGGGGTTCGTGTTATTCCCCGTGGCCAGTCTCAGTACATCACTGATTGGCCTGCAGTGAAATGTATTGGGGTGATGGGGTAAGATTAAACAGTTTGTCAGAAGCTGTGAACCTCCTACACACAGACAGATTGGGAACCCTTCTATAGATCAGTGTGCATGGCCACAGGCTCTGTGTGTGTGTACATGTGTTTACATGTGCGTGGAAGCAGGTCTCATGCGAGCGTGTAGTAGTCGTGTAAGTCTTTGCTTTCTACTAAAAGCACAGAGCTGGAGGGAGGACGGCTGGCACGAAGCACACCTGTCTCTGTCTGTCTTAGGTGTGGAGCTGGCAGAGTGAATGCAGTGTCATGTTCCCTCCCAGACTACATCCACGCTGCACCGGCTAAATCTCAAATCTTCTCCTCTTCGTTTTGACCCTGCTTCTACACCTGAAAACTGAGCTTTTTCCAAAATGCTTTCCAAAAGTGGATAATGCCGGCTCGAGGACAGCTGGGCCTCGGAAAAATTATCATGTTGGGGTTTTTTTTTGTTTTTTTGCCACCTGCCTATGTATCTCGCTCGTAATCTCATGTTTTTTCCCTATAAGTACAATTAATGAAGCAGAGTTAAACATAAAAACATGTAAAAGCTCCCCTAATCCTTCTTCACCATCTCTGCTTCTTCTCTCTTACCCACACACTGGCTCTTAGCCACTGGTTATGTGCCTGACAACATTAAAACAAGCCACGCAGAGGAAGAGAGGAAAGAATGACAGTAGAAAGAAAAGAATAGAAATCATTAGAAAAAGCGCAGGCCAGAACAAAGAGAGAAAGGAGATCTTGTGCTGGTGTGACTAACTGTTAGACAAAGTTGTCAATGCTAGAGAGGGGAGGAGGAAACTGTCACCACAACGAGGCGTTCTCTTGGGGAAATATGACAGGAACTCTGACACGTACACATGCGCGCGCATCCACACAGATGCGCGCACACATGCTCGCAGTGCGCTGACAGCTCGCGTCATAACTGTGTTAGTTCCTCACAAAACATGATGGGAGAGTGGGAGGTGTGTGACCCTCATTATGTTGGGAGGTGGCTCACCTGTCAGACTGCACGCTCACACACTGCTGTCTGCTTCGTCCTCTTCATCGCTATTGTTCGTGGGATTTATTGTACAAGGCAAATGTTATAGGGAATGAACATGTTTGAAAATGCTCACTGAGAGTACAACATGCTGAAAATGTTACTCTGTAAAAAATGTACCACCTATTTATTATGGCAGGATGTGTCAAGTAATGAGAAGGAGCACAAACTGGAAGGCGCTGACTAGAGTTAAAGGCATAAACTGTACTTAAAAGATGGACACAGCCACCTTGACTTCACCTGTGGGCTAGCAAACCCCCGTTTTGAAGCTTTTAGTATTTATTTTAAATTTGGAACCAGAAGTAATCATATTCGGATGAGGGAAGTGCTCATTTATCAGGTTCATTTATCACATTTATACATTGTATGAGTGCTAGCCCTAATTAACATTGTAGTTGTTAATTAGGGATAAATAACATAGTATTAAATTACTGGTATTACAGTTTAAAGGCTTCAGCACAGCTGTGAGCCTGCATTAAATGAGTGGAAGAAAATGGATGGATGGGATTGCAGAGACTGTTTGGACATGCTGTGAGTACACTTAACCTCAGACATAGTCATGTTTTTGTGTCAGCCTGTAGGCCTTTCTCCTCTAAAGTGGAGTATTTTAACACGGGAGTGCATGGAGCCGGCCCCGAGTGCCCATTTGGCGAACTGCAGTTTTTGTCACGTTGTCACACGTTTTTCGACCACAGAGGTCGTGTCTCTCTTAAATCCTGGCACCTCATTATGAGGTTTAGAGTCTGGGCTGAATAGTTTTTGTAGAGTTATCACTATCCATGACAAAAAACATCTATCTGTGAATGTGTTTTGGCCTCTTTGTCCACAAACAGTAGCATTCATGGCCAGCATTGGAGTTTTTCTTAACAAAGCTTATGGAATTTTATTCCTGGAAAAAGTACTCTGTTACATTACTTGGCATTACTCCATACCATGGCCTGTAATGCACTATAGCATATGAAGTTAACAATATAAACCTTAGGCTACAGTCCGACAGACCAACACTAATCCCTATCCTGCTGAGGACATGAATTTTCTTCTAGTGTTTTCTTTTAGGGTCGTTGCATTTCTATTGTAGAAGCATTTACAGGCTGGAGGGTTCAGCGCTGAGTGTGGCGGCTCAGCACTGCCGTCGTTACCTGTTTAATTACAGGCTGCTATGCTGGGGTCTGCATACACTCTGCTTTAACACCAGTCTGGGTTCTTTGGATGCAGTTTGCACTTCACCATCACACTCTTGTCCTTTCATACAATAAAAATAAAAATACTTCTCACGTCATGACTCCTTAAAAGTTGTAGACCACGCTGTAGTTTTCCTCCTCCCTGCACGGGACCTGAAATCAGCTGATCATAGCGCAAGTGCAGATGTGTGCGCATCCTGCAGAGAGCTCAAGAAAGTTTGTAACAAAGTAACAACATGAGTGTAACTTTAATGCGCATTACTAATGCATGCTGACAAATACTGAAAAGACCAACTGGCCTTATATATGTTTTTAACTGTATTATGTCTGTACCGCATGTTTAATATGCAGTGGTACATGATCCATTAATCCACTGGCTCACTGGGAGGTTTTCTGTTTCCACTGTAAAGTATTTTTGAAATGTATAAACCTTTTAAACTCCAGGGTAAATGGAAGCGTGTCCATTTGATTACTTTAGAAAAATGTTGAAAGCTCAGTGTTGAAGCAATTCATGTGACTCATGTGGTCAGAAGTAGGCGATGGACAAACATCTACAGGGGGAGGTCAGCCAGAGTTTTGTTTTGCTGTAAGAAAATTAGCTGCTGGAGGAAATTCTATTGAGGAAGCTATTTTAGAGCCAGGCAGGTGTGTCTCTGGTATTCAGACACAGAGGCAACGCTCCTGCTGCCGCTCCGGAGATGGGCCGTAACATTTGTGCTCAGAAAACATGAAAGAAAGAAGAATAAAAATAGATGTGCAGTCAGTACCAACGTTTTACAGAGGAAAAAACAATTGCTCGCACCCGTCTGTAGCAAATAAATGTGTAATATTGAAAATAACCGTGAAATTCAGAGACACCGCTATTAAAAAGTACCAGATATGAAAAAACAAGGAAACTTTCATTTAGTTGTTGATCATCTTGATTATTTGTAGTTAACTGTGTATCGCAGTGCTTCCTGTCTTATTTAAACATAAGGATTTAACACAGCCGGAGGGAACAGCACAGACACAACCTAAATCCTTTTGAAAATGTGGTTTTGTCTTTGAAAACAAGCCGAGCAAGATGTGCGAGACGTAAACCAGAGTCATTCGGTCCACATTAGTCAATTTGTACCATCAAAGGGCCTCGTGCCCGTTCGCGGTTCAAACAGTTTGGCTTTTGTGTACGTTTGTGACTTTGACCCTTTAACCAGAAATCTTGTGATTTATGGGAAACAGATCGATCGTTGTTTAAGTGCTGCGTTGTTTTGTGCTTTGAAAGCCATCAAACTTGTAAATATATTGTGTGAAAGTGGGAATCTGTTTGTGGGGATTTCTAAACTGCATTGTGTGTGACATCATGCAGAATAAAAGAGTGCTCGCCATATTACTCACACGTTCCTTTTGTTTGTACTTATATTCTGCAAACCACGAAGCTCAGCTGTAGGAGTATGTGATCAGTCGGTTACAGAATTTTAAAAAGGTTTCTTTTTCTATTTTGCTTCACGCAGGTGGTTCCTTTCATCTCGCACCATATGTGAACTGCCAGCTTCTTCTGCTGTATTTATTTGAATCGCGATGACACCCATGCCGCCGCTGATAGTAACTGTGCTTTCAGAAGTCCCTCTAGCCCCTTATAGATGCAAACAATCTGCTCTTTGCTTCCTTTTTACAGTCAAATCCAATGTGATGCCTGCCAAATAAAAAAGAAAGGAGAAGAAACTAATAAGATCAGAGTAAAAGCAGCTTGTGGGGAATTTAACAGTTTTCTCTTCCTGTAATTGAACCATCATTTCCTTTCCTCCTCTAAACACCTCATCAGTCTACTAATGCAATGCTTTCAGATGTTCATGAATATACTCGGATATTTTAGGCTGAACGTGATTGGTGAATGTGTGTTTCTGCCTGCGACCGAGCTCTGAATCGCCGCTGGAAATTCAGTCCAGGTGTTTAGTGAGGTGTGTTTGTGTGTCGCAGGTATGACTATGTAGAGATCCATGACGGGAACTCAGAGTCAGCTGACCTACTGGGGAAGCACTGCAGCAACATCGCCCCCCCACCGATCATATCCTCAGGGCCTGCGCTCCACATCAAGTTTGTGTCAGACTACGCCCACCAGGGGGCGGGGTTCTCGCTCCGCTATGAAATCTTCAAAACTGGTAAGTTTTCACTTAATATATATATATATAAAAAAGAATAAAAAACCTTTGATACTGAACAGTTTGTATTTAGTGGTTGAATCATGGGCTGATGTGGTTAGCACATTTGGGCTTCTGTGTGGAGTTTGCATGCTCTACCTAAGCCAGGCTGCTCCAGTTTCGTCCAACAGTCCAAAGACATGATGACACGGTCTGGTACTGATGGAGTTCCTGCAAGTACACCCCATCCCACAGTGCATCGGGGCAACGCGGGGTTCAGTATTTTAACCAGCAGACTGGCGGAGACAGGGGGCCACTGACCTTCTGATTGGTGGATGACCCGCTCTATCACCTGAGCCACAGTCACTCAACATACTTTTTTCTGACTTGTGTTCCTAAATTGACAATAAGTGTGGATGCCTGCCTTTGTCATCCTCCAGCCTCTCCCCCTGTGTTGGCTGGGATAGGCTCCAGCCCAGGTGACACGGATTGCAGACTCAAGCTTAATAACCTTAATAACCTGTAATGACATTTATTAAATTAGAATTTAAACTGCCAGGACAACCCCAGTACGACACTGTTGTACGGCTGACAAAGCCCTCTTCATCGGCACCCATAAAGTCTATCCAGCACTCCCAAAAAGGACATTATCACTGTAAATGACCCGCACACGCGGGCAGCCTGAACAGTGAGTGAACAGGATTTTATAAGAACTGCACCCATGAATAGGCTATTAGTAACTGTATTACAAGCTAGCAGAGGATTGAACATGCTTCATTAGGCGACCAAGACTCGTTTATCTCCCTGGTGTCAATGGAGACAGAGCGAAAACCACAAGAGACGCAGCCGAGGACCCTCGAGAGCTCTTTAGTCCGTCCAGGCAAGACATCTCTTCCCTTCATGGCACTTTGTGTGTGTGTAGAAGTGTGTGTATCCGACACGGCTCCCCTTCACGCTGCTACGGGTCAGCCAAAGCGAGACCAATTGAGATCAAGGGCATGCGAGACAGAGAGGCGCGTAGCGTCGGCCCCATGGCCATCTTGTCCCGTTCCCCCTGAAAGCATTCCACACATGCCTGCTTAATTGAGTCCTGAGCCCTGCTCCCCTGAGACACACAAACACACACATGCACACACACAGAGGGCTGAGGTTACTAACACAACACGTGTGCTTGTTGGTGTTTCTCACTTGCTGGCACCAGCGTTTTGGGATTTCTTGTCTTTCCCTCCGTGTGTGTGTGTGTGTGTGTGTGTGTGTGTGTGTGTGTGTGTGTGTGTGACTGTTACACAAGACAGAGTCCACCTGATGAACATGAGTGTCAGCGTTCAGCACCCGAGGGAGAAATAGAGAGCGACAAAAAAAAAGAGAAAGGCAGATTTGTGAATCAGTTACTTTGTTTTGAATTTATCATCGAGTCATTTCTCTTTTTCTTTGCGTGTAAACACTCGTTTGTGTCTCTTTTTAATCTTAACTCCATAATTCCAACACATTACTGTAGTTTATTCAGTAAAATGTATGTAATGTGCAGCTTAATGAGCAAGAAAAGCATTCTTTGTTCACCGCATTTCTGAGTTTCTGCCATTTGTGGTTTGGAAATGCTGATGATGTGTGCAGTTAGGCTGACATTAAAACATTAAAAATACCTTGTTTGGGTATTTTGCCATAACTACAATCACACAGTTATTGTGTTTAAATGATCAAACATTTCATTTGAGATATGAGAAATACTTTTAACTCATTCTACTTATCAACTTTTAATATGTAACCATTTAAATCCAACTCCTATGAATATCCAGGACTTTTCTTAGTTTGTGTGTGTGTGTGTGTGTGTGTGTGTCCAGCCTTTTCTGGCAGTAATGATGGAGCCATTTGGAAAATTCAAGCTGTTGTCATACGGCTAACAAGATCTTGTTATCCTGGAAGGTGCAACTGAGCGTCTGGTTGTGTGGATGACTAGATTTTGTGTGTGAGTGTATGCTAGACAATCTGTATACCCTCATGGAGAACCATCTAAATTTATATCTGTTTTTGGCACCTGCACATTCAGTTCTGTTCAATGAAAAAGAAAGATGAAAAAGCTTCTCTTCTCTTTTCCTGCATTTTCACGGCCTCCACTTACGGGTAAATATAGTCTCACTGCTTGGCACAAAAATATGTGGAACAAAACAAGACAGAAACTTCTTGAGAAGAGCTTTAAGTTTATGCATTGTCCTCTTTAAAAAAAAACAAAAAAAAAAAACCCTTCATCACAGCTCTTCTTCTTTTAAATTGTTCCAAAATTTAAATTTATGACTATTTTTTGCTTTGATGTGATTCATCCGTTCACTTTGTTGACCTTTCTCTCATTTTATTTGATTTTTTCTGTCCTCTTTTGCCTCCAGTAGCCGTAAACATCGTTGCACCTTGAGACACTGTTTACTGGGGTGAGAGCCTTGCTGTTTCTTGGAAGAGGAAGGCTTGATTTCTCAGGAGCATAGAGTTCAAAATTAAATTAAACTGAATCTTTCCAATTCAAAAAAAAAAATTCTTTGTGAATCTGAAGCTCACACTGAAGTCTTTGTTATAAGAAAGTTCAGTGATTCGCTCAGTTTCAGTGCCCTGTGTTGCTGGATTGTTAGCATTTCAATGCCTTAACTCGCTTGGCTGAACATTTAGAGGACGCCTTCCTGTTGCTGGGGTGTGTTATGGAGTGAGGAGTAGGTTTGCATGGAGAACACAGGCACATGTAATGCATTCACACATACATGTACACGAGCATGGAAGGCTCACGCGTGCACGCCAGTAGCCGCCATTAAAGTCGAAGCACATAAACAGACATAAAATATAAACAACGGAAATGTCAAAACAAAAACAACGTGCTACTGTTGTTATTGTTTACAGCCCTGTTACTATGGAGATTGTAGTAAAATTCCAGCCAATGGAAACACAGCCGCTATTATGTGATGACCAATCAAATTTCACTGTCTAGGCAGTGTGCCCCCAGCTGTTATTGTGACCCAGAACTCACCACACACACACGAATTCAGTGATGCAGGCTGAATGGTTACTCACAAATGCAGGGCAGCTTGCGTGTCTGCATGGAGATGTTAATACACACACACACACACACACACACACACACACACACACACACAGACTGCTTATCTTTGCTCTAGTGGACATTTCATTAATTAATAGTGTAGACGCACCCTGGCCTGAACTTCAGCCGAGCCTAACCTTAAACCTTTAACACTAACCTCCCCCAAAAACCGAACGCTCACACTAACACTGAGTTAAAAACGCGACCTCGTGGGCAACAGTTTCTGACCTAAATGTGAAGTGAGTGAAACTGAGCAAAACAATTTCTGTGAGTAATACAAGCACACCCACACACACCTTCCCACACATGCGCACACTCAGACACCTCTCTCTATACACGCACTCGGCGTGTAATGTGGAAGCTGTCGTGACGATCCTTCCGATTACCGCTGTTGTTTACTTTCTGCCTAATGGCTTCAGGCACTTCCTCTCTGCCTCTGTCCGGCTACCCATCGAGTCAGTTCATTAGACTGTTAAACCAATCACGTCGCTCCCTCCTGCCGTCGCTGAATTTTATTGAAGAAAGTGGATCCAGATCTGACCTAGCAACAAGCAAAAGGTGCCCCGAGCTTAAAGGAGTGCAACAAAGAGCAGAATTGTCTTTAAAATATTCAATAAATTTACAGTTAATTAGGAATCTTTCACTTATCTGCAGAGTTTCAGCTCCAAAACAGATGCAAATATCAAATTTCCAATGTTTCACTCCGTTACACATCAGTGAAGAATCACAGTGTTTTGAACTTTTAGTAAACTGGAGTGGGATGACTACAGGGATGACAGTTAGTTTTCATGTCAGAGTGAGTTTATAAAGAGAAATCCTCAGTGATGCAGTGACAGAGGCTCAAATGTAATGTCGGAGTTTCAGCGCCACCAGCCTCCAACTTAAACAACGCTGCAGTGGAATCCAAACACACATGGAAAGCAAGGCTGCGGTTACGCTGGAGCTGTTAAACTGTGTGTGGTCGCCTTTCTTTGTGTGTATGTTACAGTAAATCTGCTCTGCATGTGTGTTTGTTAGAGATTGATGAAAGGAGAGCCCAAGAGCCTGGTGAAGGCTTCGAAAAGAGCTTGAATAAAAGTAGAGCTTCACATAAACAAACGTGCAGATTTTTATGGGAATTATATTTTATGTTCACATTTAAGATAAATAAAAGTGTTTACATGCACTCACAAGCTTATAATTTTAAAACACACACTGAGAAAGTTGGTCCTATCTCTTAGTGCCTTGCGAGCCTTAAGCACCATCACCAAATCTACCCAGCAACACACACACACCCTCATGCAGACACACACGCAGCAAGCTAACCGCAGTTCCCCAACCCTTACAAGTTAAACACGTGTTTCTTTCACACCTACCCGCTTCAAACAGATGGGAAGGAAGGTGAACACAAAAGGAAATCGGAGAAGGTGGAGGTAGAGAGCGAGACGGGACAGACTGGAGGAAGATGGGAGAAAGGAGGGCACAAGTGTTTTTGCAGAGTCCACTAACGTGAAGTAATGAAAGGGGAAAAAATCACTGCGGGCAGAAAACTGGTCAGGCGTTTACTCTACACATGCACGGGCACTCGCACTAATAGTCACACGGGCTCACGCTATTCAGTGATGGACTCTGCAGGGGGGCCAGACGCAAAGAGAGACAGTGTTTGTCTCTGGGTGAGCGTGTGTTTGCTCGCATCTGAGGTCACCGCACGAGGGAAAAGGTCACAATAACAAGAAAAATAGACCAGGAAGGAAGAGGAAGAACTGGGATATATGCATGCAGGCCATCTTTATCAAACTAAAAATAGATGACGTTGTGGAAAATAAATGATGCCAGAAATAAAGGAGACATTCATGCAGATCGGTAAACAAAGCAGAATGTGAGAAAAGTCCACAGACGATGCTTTGGTTTATCGGAGCTGGCATAAATCAGTCACATGTCCCGGCAGATTTATGCATTTGCTGAGTGAAATTCCACAGACTGAAATAAAAGCAGGGAGGAGACAGAGACATGTGTTGTATTTTGTTCATTCGCAAATACGATGAGCGATCGCTGTGACCATGTGGACGATGCCGTAAGAACAACTAAGCATCTGTGGTGTCTGAAGTGTTCGTGTGCGTGTCATCAGGGCCGAGTGTCGACTATGAACAGCAGAAACATTTGTCTACTCGTCTTTAGTCATTCAAATTTCCTTTACACGCTGACTTACGCTCACTATTAGCTGCAGTGATACATTACAGCGGGTCTGTTTCTCCACAGTACTTTGATACATTTAGAAACATTTTTGCAGCTTCCATGTAATTTTGTAACACAAGTACAAAGTAAAATGTCACCTTTAATGTCATTTGATCAGATAAAATATACATTCAGTTTATGCCAAAGACATTTTCCTTAAAGATTAAGCATTTGAACACATAAACCTTTGATTTTATATATTTATATATTTTGGATTTTACTCAAAAATGTTGCTTCATGTTTATTTAGGGTGAATTTTTTTTTTTTGAGTGTACGCCATCTGTTTAGTTATGCATGTAAGTCAGAATGAAACAGACTTAAAGCTCCAAAAACCCTTTGGGTTGCTGTTAAAAGCATAAAACACAAGCTGTTGGCACTAAAGAATTCAGCTGAAATGTGCCTATTGTACAGGTTGTTGCAAACACACGTAGTTTAGGTTCATTTTTACAACGCCACAGAGCACACAGTGTTTTAGTGTCTGCTAACTTCTCTTCATTAACTCATGAGAGACATGGGGTACCCTAAGAGGCTTAGACAGTGTTTGGTCTTATGGCTGGGTGGCCTGGAATAATGGTCCAGTTGGTGCAAGCACACTGTGTGCGTGCATTAATAGAGAGGGTAACACCGCCCTGTCACAGCATGTTTATGTGTGCGTGACTGTGCGCATGTATTATGATGTCTAAAGCTCCTCTTAACTGCTGGACCACCCATCCATGACACTGTCAGCAGACCGTCTGTCTCTCTCACTCCTCTTATTCTGTTTGTCTCGTACCATCTCCAGTGTTGCTAATTTTTCTTAAAGATTACAGCGGGTTTGAAACTCTCTGCTTTTCCCCAGGAATTGTCAGCAATAAAAAGTCTGGCTTTAGTGCACTTAAAACGTGGGCTGATCCTTTTCTTTCTGCATACTGAAACTTGGCATTCGGTGCAGAATATTAGTGCTTTTTTGTGGTCTTGCACAACGTGGAAAAGCTGGGGATTTACCACCTTAGAAAGGCAATATTTAATATGAGTTGACTGTTTGTGTTTGTTTTTTTGAGCTGGAAAAACAAACAAAGAAATTAGCCGTCTGTTATCTTACAGCTTTGTCCTCAGCCTGTGTCTGTCCATAAGATCGGCCTTTATGTGAACTCGAGCTACTTAAGCACACACATTGACACTCTGTAGCCCCAATCAGACATATATTATGTGAAGTGGATGTTTTAGTACCTAAATAAAACTGAGATAGCAGAGCTGGGAGTTATGAAACAGAGAAACATGCACTGAGTTGAGTTTAAAGTGCTCGCCTCTAAAAACAGCACCTCTGGGTTTCTGCCCAGAGTAATAGCATTAGTTTGAAGTGTAATGAGCGCCGACATTCTTCTCTAAACAAATCTTGTTCCGAGATTTTTCCAGTTAATGATTTAAATCAACGTTTAACTGCTATTAACATGACGTTTTGATTAATGTACACAACGTTTTGTTTCTCTGTCTTCATCCCAGGTTCAGACTGTTCCCGTAACTTTACCAGTCCCTCGGGCCTCGTCGAGTCCCCGGGATTTCCCGACAAATACCCCCACAACCTCGAGTGCGCCTTCATCATCATTGTCCCGCCCAGAATGGATGTCACCCTCACCTTCCTCACCTTTGACCTGGAGAACGATCCCCTGCCAGGTGGAGATGGAGACTGCAAGTACGACTGGCTGGAAGTTTGGGACGGGCTCCCGGGAGGTACGACATTTATGCTTTGGATCTGTCGGATCGAGTGATCACTGCGTTATTGTCACGGCTGCTGATGGAGATGTCAAACAATTTCTCAGCCTTGTCATGAGTCAGTACAGAGAGCAAAGTGAGTAATATATGTGCTCTGCCCTGCCTACATCATTATTGACCGAGGTGGAGTAGCAGCTATTTTAGAAGCTATGCGTTGGTAGATGAAAACTAAGCTTACAGGCAGGATGTTGGCACCCACTGTGGAGAAACAATGCAACTTTTCAAGGGAAAAAATAGCAACTGTTGAGCAAAGGGAGAAAAGAAAGGGAGTGAGAGGAGGAACAGTGGAGGGTGGGATATTTCTGGTCTAACTGCTACAAGAACTGGAAGTTTAGAAGGACTCCAACTCCGAGGCGCACAACCCTTGGACTGAGTTTCAAGCAATGGAAGAGGTAGAAAGAAACAGAAGGAGAAAGAGAAGTCATCGACTGCTGGGAACGCTGGAGCAAAGGAATGACCTCTGGTTTACCTTCAACAGGAGGAGTGGGAGAACAAAGCTGGGCTGGAAAGACGTCCAGAAAGACGCATTTAAATATTTGGAAAACTTTGCCAATTTTATTTTAACTTTTAAAACTTTGCTTTAAAAACTGTCAGAGTGTAGACACAGAGTATATTAAACAAGTATTATAAAGCCATTAAAAACATCAAGCAAAGACTGACTGGAATAACACAGCGCTTTCCTTTCTGTAAACATGAATTTAGCCTTAGGCACAATGGAAAAACAGAGACACGATGCACATTACGGAGGAAGCAGCTTGAAGGGATACTAAAAAAATCCCTTTCTTCAGGGGTCAGAGAGAAGAGAAGACTTCTGCTTTGAGTGATGGAGGGAGGCAACGGGAAATACAGCGAGATGAAGAG